>NC_084732.1:36381501-36496501 GCF_033978785.1 Entelurus aequoreus | reverse complement strand
CCAATCACGCCAGTCCAAGTATCACTGTCATTGCCAAAGTGCGCGTTGAAGTCCCCCAGTAAGACTATGGAATCCCCTGCCAGCGCCCCATACAGGACCCCATGCAAGGTATCCAAAAAGGCAGAATACTCTGAACTCCTGTTTGGTGCGTACGCACAAACAACAGTCAGAGTTTCCCCCCCTAAAACCCTAAGGCGAAGGGAGGCGACCCTCTTGTCCACCGGGGTGAACTCCAACGTACAGGCACTCAGCCGGGGACTCGTGAGTATCCCCACACCCGCCTGTGCCCTCACAACCTGAGCAACTCCAGAAGTGAACAAGGTCCATCCCTTGTCCAGGAGTGTGGTTTCAGAGCCCTTGCTATGCGTAGAGGTAAGCCCCACCAGATCCAACTGGTAGCGCTCAACCTCTCGCACCAGCTCAGGCTCCTTCCCCACCAGCGTAGAGACGTTCCACGTCCCGAAAGTCAGCCTCTGCTGCCCCGAATTGGTCCGCCTGGAGCCTCCACTTTCACTGCCATCCACTTGGCAGCGCACCCGACCCCACTGGTTCCGACCGCGTGTGGTGGGCCCACGTGGCGGAGAAGATGGTGTGTCCACGTAGCTTCTTCGGGCTGTGCCCGGCCGGGCTCCGTGGCTAGCCCAGCCACCAGGCGCTCGCTGACGAGCCCTACCTCCGGGCCTAGCTCCGGGGGAAGGGCCCCGGGCTTCTTCCGGGCCGGGTAACGCATCCTCTTCTAGTTTGGTTCATAGGGGGTATCGTAACCCTGATGGTGGAGGCATTCGGGTGCTACACCTTGTCCAAGGGTGACCCGGAACTATGTAAGGCAGGGGCGTTTAACTCCCTGAGGCTTAAAGGCCTACTGAAATGAATTTTTTTAATTTAAACGGGGATAGCAGATCTATTCTATGTGTCATACTTGATCATTTCGCGATATTGCCATATTTTTGCTGAAAGGATTTAGTATAGAACAACGACGATAAAGATTGCAACTTTTGGTATCTGATAAAAAAAAGGCTTGCCCCTACCGGAAGTAGCGTGACGTAGTCAGTTGAACATATACGCAAAGTTCCCTATTGTTTACAATGATGGCCGCATGAAGTGAGAGAGATTCGGACCGAGAAAGCGACAATTTCCCCATTAATTTGAGCGAGGATGAAAGATTTGTGGATGAGTAAAGTGCAAGTGAAGGACTAGTGGGGAGTTGAAGCTATTCAGATAGGGAAGATGCTGTGAGAGCCGGGGGTGACCTGATATTCAGCTGGGAATGACTACAACAGTAAATAAACACAAGACATATATATACTCTATTAGCCACAACACAACCAGGCTTATATTTAATATGCCACAAATTAATCCTGCATAAAAACACCTGCGTGTTTGTTACGCTAGCTCCTAGCTCCTCTGCTAGCTCCTAGCTCCATAGAACACGCCAATACAATTCAAACACCTGATCAACACACACAATCACTCAGCCCAAAAGACCGTTCACCTAACCCAAGGTTCATAAAGCTTATATATTTTTAAAAAGTTACGTACGTGACGCGCACATACGGTCAAGCTATCTAATGTTTAGCAGCCAAGGCTGCATACTCACGGTACCTGATATTCAGCTGGGAATGACTACAACAGTAAATAAACACAAGACATATATATACTCTATTAGCCACAACACAACCAGGCTTATATTTAATATGCCACAAATTAATCCTGCATAAAAACACCTGCGTGTTTGTTACGCTAGCTCCTAGCTCCTCTGCTAGCTCCTAGCTCCATAGAACACGCCAATACAATTCAAACACCTGATCAACACACACAATCACTCAGCCCAAAAGACCGTTCACCTAACCCAAGGTTCATAAAGCTTATATATTTTTAAAAAGTTACGTACGTGACGCGCACATACGGTCAAGCTATCAAATGTTTAGCAGCCAAGGCTGCATACTCACGGTACCTGATATTCAGCTGGGAATGACTACAACAGTAAATAAACACAAGACATATATATACTCTATTAGCCACAACACAACCAGGCTTATATTTAATATGCCACAAATTAATCCTGCATAAAAACACCTGCGTGTTTGTTATGCTAGCTCCTATGCTAGCTCCTAGCTCCATAGAACACGCCAATACAATTCAAACACCTGATCAACACACACAATCACTCAGCCCAAAAGACCGTTCACCTAACCCAAGGTTCATAAAGCTTATATATTTTAAAAAAGTTACGTACATACGCAAAAAAAAGTTGCGCACATACGGTCAAGCGATCAAATGTTTAGAAGCCAAAGCTGCATACTCACAGTAGCACGTCTGCGTCTTTGTCATCCAAATCAAAGTAATCCTGGTAAGAGTCTGTGTTGTCCCAGTTCTCTACAGGCGTCTGTGTATCGAAGTCAAAAGTCCTCCTGGTTAGAGTCTCTGTTATCCGAGTTCTTCCATCTTGACTGCATCTTTCGGGAATGTAAACAAAGAAGCACCGGCTGTGTACTGTTGTTGCTGACTACGTTCGAAAAATACGTCCATTTCGCACCGACAACTTTCTTCTTTGCTTGCTCAGCTTCCTTCTCCATAATGCAATGAACATGATTGCAACAGATTCACGAACACAGATGTCCAGAATACTGTGGAATTATGAAATGAAAACAGAGCTTTTTCGTATTGGCTTCAATGTGGAAGGCATACCCGTGTTCGCCGGTCTACGTCACGCGCATACGTCATCCTCAGAGGCGTTTCGAACCGGAAGTTTAGCGGCAAATTTAAAATGTCACTTTATAAGTTAA
Organism: Entelurus aequoreus; assembly: GCF_033978785.1. Lineage (NCBI taxonomy): Eukaryota > Metazoa > Chordata > Actinopteri > Syngnathiformes > Syngnathidae > Entelurus > Entelurus aequoreus. Next base: position 36,493,715 of record NC_084732.1, on the reverse strand, counting down.
CCCGGCCGTATTGGCATGTGTTATAATGTTAAGATTTCATCATTGATATATAAACTATCAGACTGCGTGGTCGGTAGTAGTGGGTTTCAGTAGGCCTTTAATACAAGCCCACATACCCACTAAACCGGTCACATTATCTGTAAATAGGTCTTAAAAATGGTCAAAAAACCCCCAAAAACATTACATAATCAATATTTTTATTTAGGACTGAAGTTTGAGAAAATAAAGCAGAATATGTGAAAAAAAAAGAAAAGAAAAAACTGAATCCGAAATGTTTTTACGCCCTTCAAAAACTTGGACTTTTATGTCCTTCCATCCATCTATTTTCTACAGCTTGTCCTCCTCGGGGCCCTGTTAGGCTTAAATTTTTTTAATTAAAATCTGATGTCTTCAGAGGTTGAGGTACTTTCACATATATACATTTGATTGTGATCCAAATAGTAATACATAATACACAGGGCCGGCCCCTGGCATAAACACACGGTTGTTTAGGGCCACAACCACTGATTATGGTGACAGGTCACTTTAGTAGCTAATCCTCACTGTATTCGTCGTGCTCTGCAGGTGTTTGCTTGTTATACTTTGATGGAATTAATTGCCTCTTGGATACAATTATACTTTGTTTTTGCTAAGCTTTTATTCAACGGTGAGTCAACGTGTCATACTTTTAGTTCGGTTTGGCAACATCCCGGCCATGTCTGTTCACAACTCCATAGGGATAATTGCTAATTTAGCATCGCTTTAAAGGCCTACTGAAACCCACTACTACCGACCACGCAGTCTGATAGTTTATATATCAATGATGAAATCTTAACATTGCAACACATGCCAATACGGCCGGGTTAACTTATAAAGTGCAATTTTAAAATTCCCGGCAAACTTCCGGCTGAAAACGTTTCGATATGATGACGTTTGCGCGTGACGTCAACGGTTGAAGCAGAAGTATTCGGAGCCCATTGAATCCAATACAAAAAGCTCTGTTTTCATCTCAAAATTCCACAGTATTCTGGACATCTGTGTTGGTGAATCTTTTGTAGTTTGTTTAATGAACAATGTAGACTGCAAAGAAGAAAGTTGTAGGTGGGATCGGTGTATTAACGGCGGACTAAAGCAACAACCAGGAGAACTTTGAGGATAGCAGACGCGCTAGCCGAACGACCTCACCTTGACTTCCTTAGTCCCCGGGCCGCCAACCGCATTGGTGATCGGGTGAAGTCCTTCGTCGTACCGTCGATCGCTGGAACGCAGGTGAGCACGGGTCGTGATGAGCAGATGAGAGCTGACGTAGGTGCAGAGCTAATGTTTTTAGCATAGCTCTGTCGAGGTTCCGTAGCTAAGTTAGCTTCAATGGCGTCGTTAGCAACAGCATTGCTAGGCTTCGCCAAGCTGGAAAGCATTAACCGTGTAGTTACATGTCTAGAGTTTGGTAGTATTGTTGATCTTTTGTCTATCCTTCCAGTCAGGGACTTGTTTGTTTTGTTTCTATATGCAGTAAAGCCCGATGCTATCACGTTAGCTCAGTAGCTAAAGAGCTTCGCCGATGTATTGTCGTGGAGATAAAAGTCACTGTGAATGTCCATTTCGCGTTCTCGACTCTCATTTTCAAGAGGTTATAGTATCCGAGGTGGTTTAAAATACAAATCTGTGATCCACATTAGAAAAAGGAGTGTGGAATCCAATGAGCTCTTGTACCTAAATTACGGTCAGAGCGAAAAAAGATACGTTCTGCACTGCACGCTAGTCCTTCACTTTCACGTTCCTCATCCACGAATCTTTCATCCTCGCTCAAATTAATGGGGTAATCGTCGCTTTCTCTGTCCGAATCTCTCTCGCTGCTGGTGTAAACAATGTGCAGATGTGAGCAGCCCTTCCTCCGGTGTCGTCACGCTACTTCCGGTAGGGACAAGGCTTTTTTTTATCAGAGACCAAAAGTTGCGAACTTTATCGTCGTTGTTCTATAAATCCTTTCAGCAAAAATATGGCAATATCGCGAAATGATCAAGTATGACACATAGAATGGATCTGCTATCCCCGATTAAATAAAAAAATTTAATTTCAGTAGGCCTTTAAATGCAGTCATCGAGATTTGCTGCGTATTTCGAAAATGACAGTCAAATTTAGGTGTATATGGTAGCCATTTTTTTTTACCAATAATATAGTGTTTTCTTGTTTGTTTTTTGTACAAAGCCCATTTCCATGAGTTGGGAAATTGTGTTAGATTTAAATATAAACGGAATACAATGATTTGCAAATAATTTTCAACCCATATTCAGTTGAATATGCTACAAAGACAACATATTTGATGTTCAAACTGATAAACAAACTGATTTTTTTTTTGTGCAAAATATCATTAACTTTAGAATTTGATGCCAGCAACACGTGACAAAGAAGTTGGGAAAGGTGGCAATAAATACTGATAAAGTTGAGGAGTGCTCATCAAACACTTATTTGGAACATCCCACAGGTGAACAGGCAAATTGGGAACAGGTGGATGCCATGATTGGGTATAAAAGTAGATTCCATGAAATGCTCAGTCATTCACAAACAAGGATGGGGCGAGGGTCACCACTTTGTCAACAAATGCGTGAGCGAATTGTTGAACAGTTTAAGAAAAACCTTTCTCAACCAGCTATTGCAAGGAATTTAGGGATTTCACCATCTACGGTCCGTAATATCATCAAAGGGTTCAGAGAATCTAGAGAAATCACTGCACGTAAGCAGCTAAGCCCGTGACCTTCGATCCCTCAGGCTGTACTGCATCAACAAGCGACATCAGTGTGTAAAGGATATCACCACATGGGCTCAGGAACACTTCAGAAACCCACTGTCAGTAACTACAGTTGGCCACTACATCTGTAAGTGCAAGTTAAAACTCTCCTATGCAAGGCGAAAACCGTTTATCAACAACACCCAGAAACGCCGTCGGCTTCGCTGGGCCTGAGCTCATCTAAGATGGACTGATACAAAGTGGAAAAGTGTTCTGTGGTCTGACGAGTCCACATTTCAAATTGTTTTTGGAAACTGTGGACGTCGTGTCCTCCGGACCAAAGAGGAACAGAACCATCCGGATTGTTATAGGCGCAAAGTTGAAAAGCCAGCATCTGTGATGGTATGGGGGTGTATTAGTGCCCAAGACATGGGTAACTTACACATCTGTGAAGGCTCCATTAATGCTGAAAGGTACATACAGGTTTTGGAGCAACATATGTTGCCATCCAAGCAACGTTGCCATGGACGCCCCTGCTTATTTCAGCAAGACAATGCCAAGCCACGTGTTACATCAACGTGGCTTCATAGTAAAAGAGTGCGGGTACTAGACTGGCCTGCCTGTAGTCCAGACCTGTCTCCCATTGAAGATGTGTGGCGCATTACGAAGCCTAAAATACCACAACGGAGACCCCCGGACTGTTGAACAACTTAAGCTGTACATCAAGCAAGAATGGGAAAGAATTCCACCTGAGAAGCTTAAAAAATGTGTCTCCTCAGTTCCCAAACGTTTACTGAGTGTTGTTAAAAGGAAAGGCCATGTAACACAGTGGTGAACATGCCCTTTCCCAACTACTTTGGCACGTGTTGCAGCCATGAAATTCTAAGTTAAATATTATTTGAAAAAAAATATATAAAGTTTATTAGTTTGCACATCAAATATCTTGTCTTTGTAGTGCATTCAATTGAATATGGGTTGAAAAGGATTTGCTAGTCAGTGTATTACGTTTATATTTACATCTAACACAATTTCCCAACTCATATGGAAACGGGGTTTGTAGGTTTTGCACATTGTGGTTAACTTTTTCAATTAATGCCAAAAGATAATTGGCTTCCCTGCGGCAGGCGATAGAAATGTATTTTCCACTTGGACCTTTCAACCTATTTTTTTTTACCTTTGGACATTGTCTAAAATATCAACACATGACTACTAAACATAATAGATTGAACTTTGTGTTTATTGGTCATACATGATTTTAGTAAAAAAATTGTTTTTACATAACTTGTAAAATATTAATAATACAGTATTTCTGAAAATCTAATTATAAACGTATTTGAACTGCGTTTTTGTTGGTTGTTTCTTTTACGCACACACTCAGGCTCCCATAGCGTAATCTACTTCTGGTCACCAAGAGCAATCATCATCATCAGCCGTTGTCAGTCCACTGCTGGACGAAAGCCTCAGCATGTTTCTGCCATAGTGAACGATCTCTAGCTGCTCCCTGCCACTGCACTGTTCCCCAATATTTGTCTATTTCATCTCGCCATCTCACTCTTTGTCTTCCTCTATTTCTGCTCCCATCCATGGGTCTCCATGATGTCATTAGGGAAGTCCATCTATTATCTGTTCTCCTACTGATATGTCCAGCCCACTTCCACTTACTTAATTTGATAGTTCTCATAATGTCTTGGACTTGCATTTGTTTTCTCACCCATTCATTTGTTTTTCTGTCTTTATATGTGATTCCAAGCATATTTCTTTCCATGTTGTGTTGCTGCTATTTTCTTTTCCATTTTATTTGACAATGCCCAGGTTTCAGCTCCATATGTCATGGTTGGTAACACACATTGATTAAAGACCTTTCTTTTTAGGCTTAACAGTATTTCTCCTCTCATGATGTTGCTCAGTTTTCCATATTGGCACCAGCCCAATCTGATTCTCCTCCCTATCTCCTGTTCTTGACTCTTTTCTTTCAGGCTAAATCTCTGCCCCAGATAGATATATTCATTAACTTCATCAATTTCATTTCCATTAACAGTCACAGGTCCATGAGGTACCATGGAATTTGCCATAACTTTTGTTTTCTTCATATTCATTTTCAATCCACAACATTTGCTGGCATTTGCAAGGTCTTTAAGCATATCTTCCACTTCACTGATTTGCTCTCCCAAGACAACAATGTCATCTGCAAACCTCAGATGATTAAATTTGTCTCCGTTTAAATCAACTCCTTTATCCTCCCACTCCAGAGAGCGAAACCCTCAATTATCGCTTTTAATTTGTTCTGCGCGAGTAACTTTAAAGACCAAAATGGGCCCCCAAACAAAATCTTGTTTAGGGCCACCAAAAGTCTAGGCCCTGTTAATGCATTTCATAGCAGATACAAGCCTAGGTTTTATGTAAAAAAAACAAAAACAAAAAAAATGTGTCTAATACAGTGGCACCTCGATTTACGCCAAATATGCCTTTGTGCGAACACTTGCATGCCACTAAAACCATCAGAGGCTGCCATTTTGATGACATCACTTCCTGTACACACAGGCATGGTCATTATACACACACATACAGTGGGGCAAAAAAGTATTTAGTCAGCCACCCATTGATTGTCAATGGGTGGCTGACTAAATACTTTTTTGCCCCACTGTATATACAAAACCCAAAACCAATGAAGTTGGCACATTGTGTAAATTGTAAATGAAAACTGAATACAATGATTTGCAAATCCTTTTCAACCTATATTCAATTGAATAGACTGCAAAGACAAGATATTTAACGTTCAAACTGGTCAACTTTGCTATTTTTTGCAAATATTAGCTCATTTGGAATTTGATGCCTGCAACATGTTTCAAAAAAGTGGCAAAAAAGACTGAGAAAGTTGAGGAATGCTCATCAAACACTTATTTGTAACATCCCACAGGCGAACAGGCTAATTGGGAAGAGATGGGTGCCATGTTTGGGTATAAAAGCAGCTTCCATGAAATGCTCAGTCGTTCACAAACAAGAATGGGGCGAGGTTCACCACTTTGTGAACAAATGCGTGAGCAAATTGTCCAACAGTTTAAGAACAATATTTCTCAACGAGCTATTGCAAGGAATTTAGGGATTTCACCATCTACGGTCCGGAATATCATCAAAAAGTTCAGAGAATCTGGAGAAATCAGTGCACGTAAGCGATGATATTACTGATCTTCGATCCCTCAGGCGGTACTGCATCAAAAACCGACATCAGTGTGTAAAGGATATTACCACATTGGCTCAGGAATACTTCAAAAAACCACTGTCAGTAACTACAGTTTGTCGCTACATCTGTAAGTGCAAGTTAAAACTCACCTATGCAAGGCAAAAAACGTTTATCAACAACACCCAGAAACGCCGCCGGCTTCGCTGGGCCCAAGCTCATCTAAGATGGACTGATGCAATGTGGAAAATTGTTCTGTGGTCTGACGAGTCCACATTTGAAATTGTTTTGGGAAACTGTGGACGTCGTGTCCTCCGGATCAAAGAGGAAAAGAACCATCCGGACTGTTATGGGCGCAAAGTTCAAAAGCCAGCATCTGTGATGGTATGGGGGTGTACAGGACTGTCTCAGAAAATTAGAATATTGTGATAAAGTCCTTTATTTTCTGTAATGCAACTAAAAACATGAAAATGTCATACATTCTGGATTCATTACACATCAACTGAAATATTGCAAGCCTTTTATTATTTTAATATTGCTGATTATGGCATAAAGCTTAAGAAAAGTCAAAAATCCTATCAGATGATGATTTCATTTTCCAGCATGATCTGGCACCTGCCCAGTGCCAAAACCACCAGTAACTGGTGTACTGACCATGGCCTTAATGTCCTCCATCGGCCCGCCAACTCCCCTGACCTGAACCCCATAGAGAATTTGTGGGGTATTGTGAAGAAGAAGCTGAAAGACACCAGACCCAATAATGCAAATTAGCTAAAGGCCGCTATTGAAGCATCCTGGGCATCCATAACACCTCAGCAATGCCACAGGCTGATTGCCTCCATGCCACGCCGCATTTATGCAGTAATCCGTGCAAAAGGATTCCCAACCAAGTACTGAGTGCATTAATTGACATTTTCAAATGTTTGATTTTGTTTTGCAGTTATAGATCTTTTTTTTTTACTTGGTCTGAGGAAATATTCTAATTTTTTGAGATAGGATTTTTGAGTTTTCTTAAGCTGTATGCCATAATCAGCAATACTAAAATAATAATAAAAGGCTTGCAATATTTCAGTTGATGTGTAATGAATCCAGAATGTATGACATTTTCATGTTTTTAGTTGCATTACAGAAAATAAAGGACTTTATCACAATATTCAAATTTTCTGAGACAGTCCTGTATAAGTGCCCAAGGCATGGGTAACTTACACATCTGTGAAGGCACCATTAATGCTGAAAGGTACATGCAGGTTTTGGAGCAACATATGTTGCCATCCAAGCAACATAATGTTCATGGACGCCCCTGCTTATTCAGCAAGACAATGCCAAGCCACATTCTGCATGTGTTACAACAGGGTGGCTTCGTAGTAAGAGTGCGGGTAATAGACTGGCCTGCCTGTAGTCCAGACCTGTCTCCCATTGATAATGTGTGGCGCAATATGAAGCGTAAAATGAGACAACTGAGACCCCGGACTGTTGAACAACTTAAGCTGTACATCAAGCAAGAATGGAAATAATTCCACCTGAAAAGCTTCAAAAAATGGTCTCCTCAGTCCGCGCAGACACACGCACGCACACACGTGTCTTCAAAGTGGAGGACTTTTATCGAGGCTAGAACCAATTATTCATGTTAACATTGATTCTTATGAGGAACTCTGCTTAACTATAAAAACTTATCGGTTTATGAACCATGTTCAAGAACCAATTGAGCTCGTAAATCGAGATTCCAATGTAGTTGCCTGTGTGCAACTGTTTTTCAAAAATTTCAAGCAACGATGAGGACAAAAGTGCTGGCAAAGCACATGAATTTAAAATATGTGGGAAAAAAAGAGAAATTTAAGTTTACCATTGAGCAATCCAGGAAGCAAACAGGGTTGCTCGGTAACAGTGTATCTTGTATCCACGCCAGATCCTGCTGGGGATGCGTCTCAGAGAAGGAACCAAGCGCTGACTGGACAGACGGCAGCGTGGACAGAGATAGGAGGGCCGACGCCGTCTTCTCGGAGCCACACTCCAAGAGTCCGTCGTACATCAGACAGTTGCTGAGAGACATGATCTGCCTGCAAACACGTAGTTACTCGTCGTAAGCAACACTTTTACGTGTTTAATTAATTAGAAAACAGCCTGGTAGAGAATTGACAACTCAATAGATAGTCAAAACTGCCGTTTGAAGGTTGCATGGGTACCTGTTCATGCGGTACTGGACGTTGAGATGGACCACAGCTTCACTGTGATGCTCCAGTCGCTTAAACAGACTCTCATCCATCCCTAGTGATCTTTTGAAAAAGAAAAGATTAAAAACCAAGATTACTTCGAGACTGACAGATGGCAGGCCAAGGGTTTGTGATGGTACCTTGCTTCCTGGTTGTGCACAATGGGGGGCAGCTGTTGGTGGTCTCCGACCAGGACCAATCTGTCAGCGTAGAACAGCGGGCCCAGACAGATGGGCTGGCTAATCTGAGACGCTTCGTCCACGATGCAGAAATCAAAGCGCCGCCGTGAGAAAATGGGATGCTTGATTCCCATGCAGGTGGTCCCGACGACCAGCTTGTAGGGAAAAAGATAAATATAAATCAGACAAAATAAATTCAATTGAACTGTCAAAGCATCAAATCGAAACGTTTGTGTCCCTCTACCTCTTTGTTATAAAGCTGCTCAAGTTCTGACAGTGTATGAACTCCTTTCTTCCGGATGCTTTCCTCGGTGTACGGAAGGATGTCTGGATGGACCTTTGGAGGACCATTAGACATTTCATTAGGTACACCCGAGTAGCCTTATGGAGCACTAAAATCTGGATCAAAACGGGCCTTTCCGAAACTAACCTTACGCCCTTGCCCGAGACGCAGAAAGCCAACTTTAAAGCGTTTGAGCTTCAACAGGATGTTGTCCACCGCAGAGTGAGTGTAACTGGTCAGCAACACACTGAAGCCGCACGCATGAAGAATGCGAACCTGCGAAGAAAGTCAGTCAGAGATAATAAAAGGGGTGGCGTTATAAATAGCAATGATGTTTAAAAGCATACCAAGGTACAGATGGTGGTGGTTTTGCCTGTGCCAGGCATGCCAACTATCAGTGTGTAGTCTTTACACAGCAACACCTTCTTCATGGCCTGCCTTTGCGGCTTGTTCAGACCTGCAAACACATGCATACAAATGTGTTAGTTGTATTTTATCACAATGTTTCAAAAAAGATGTAATAGGTTAGAAAGTTGCTGAGGCATGACAGCTTCCACTGAATGCTTTTTCATTTCATATTATTATTATTATTCATTGGACATGCTAGGCAGGAATGAAGGAGACGTTAAAATGATCACAGAAGAAAGCAGGTTTAATCAAGACAGTGCATGATGTGCTGTCTGCTGTCATGCCATCTGTGAACTGCCTATTCTAAAGAAGAATAAAATAATTAATTTAATGTATAACACAATGCAATCTCAAAGTTCCACAGAGTGGAGAAGAGACAAGCAAGAGACAATTAAAATGTGATTAAAACTAATAATAAAAAGTATAATAATAGCAACATCAATAATAGTTGGAAAACAATAGGACAAGCTATTACTCCAAGAGTAAACTGTTGTGGCCAAAAACTGTGGGGGTGACTTTGTGCTTCAATAAATTCTCCTGCTTAATCCTTACTTTTTTGATTCTCACTCAAATTTGCTTTTTTTGTATTTGGGATGCTATAATATGAAATGTTCATATTACGGCTATTGTGACCAAAATGATCACTGTGAATGTGCTCAAAATTTTTTGATAAACACACTGAGATATTTAAAGTGTTATTAAAAACAAAAACAAAATAATATAAAATATATATATAATATATATATAAATAAAATACACCGTCTATTATGTATTAGTTATTAAAGCACAATATTAATTCCCCAATTTTGGGCCACAACTGTATAGTTAGGGGTTGGAAACCTGACACCTATCAAATTAATCTATAATTCCATGGAACACTTGGTTGAAAGCAGGAACCCAATCATAAACTGGGCAAGAAGTGATAAAATAGCTCAGATTATTTTTTTCAACTGCAGTTTCATGAGAGTACTGTAATACTAAAAATAAATATCACCAATAATAATGCAAGGTTGCAAAAACTATTAAACCCAGTGTTTTGTACCAAGTGCTGCACAAAGCGGTCTAATCAGAAATTTGCTAGTGCTTGGTACATGATACTCAGTTTAAAGAGTGAAGCTGCAATGATGTGACAGTATAAGTGACCATGAGGAGAAAGAAAAACCTTTAAGTATGTTTGCCACGGTGTCTTTGGCCTCTCTGGGCAGAACCGAACTGAGATTGGAAATGAATTCCGGAGGACGATGATCAACAACCAACTCCCTTAGACGATTACTACACAGACACAACCAGAGGGTTATAGTTCATGTAGACAATGATGCTAAAAGTGTAGCCGCTACCTGTGCTGACTGCTCTCCATCAGCCTGGAGAGGTTGGTGAGGTGAGTGCTGAGGTCAATTACTCCTTCATCTGAATCCAGACGAAACATTTCCTTCCCGAGCGCAGACACATCCCTGCGATAGACATTCTACCTTTACTGGGCTGCAGACCATATAGGGACAAGCAGACCTGTGCAGTATGAGTGCTTACCTGTCCAGGGTACAACTGATGGATGTCGCGCTGACGTCACACAGGTACCCTGTTGCCACCGCGACATAACGACCTCCCTGGTCACTGAGGACGACGCGATCCCCGGTGGTCAGGCCGCTTGTGTTGCATGACCGGTTGGCTCGCTGGAAACGGTGAAGGAAAACTCCCTCTGACTGCACGATCACGTGGTCACTCAGCTGAAGGTTGCCGACACAAGTCCCGTTCTTCTCGCTAGAAGCAGATAACCTAAATCAATACGCTTTTAAATATGGGTGATCCAGCAGATGGCGCTGTATTTCTTCCTTTCTAATACCCTTTTGATAAATGCATGACTCAGATTGTGAATTTACAGTTGTACAAAGACTTTTAGCTCAAGGAATTTAGGAAATTTTGCATTACGGCTACTAAATTAAATATTTTTGTGAAACCTCTTAAATTGTTTGGAACTGCAGTAAATATGCCAAATTTAGCAAAGTGCTAATTGTCACCCACAGTCCCAGACATAAAGAAACAACAAAAGCTTGTTTTATTTGAAAGCCATTGGGATTAACTCGAGGCAATAATCATAAAAGCGAAGCCAAATACTTCCAGAATTTACTACGTGAGTAAACTTGTCAACATTTTAGTGCTGTTTTTTTAAAGTCTGCAATAATGCCACTAGTCAAATAACCACCGAGTCTACAAAAAACATTAACAGCTGTGGCTGTAGGCTACCTGCTGAGGTTGTTTGTTTGTTTTTATTAACTCCACAAGATGGAAGTAGCTGCTTTAGTCACTGTCAATCTCTGGTCGTAGTACCAGGAGTTGTGGAGGAGGCATCTAGTTATAGAGATGTCTCGATCATTAGATCGGATTTGGGGCCGATATTTGCCTTTTTTAACTAAACGGCAATCAGCTGATGAGCTGCCGAGTCCAGACGTTCTTTACCACAGCTGTACCTCAATGTTTACATGGCTGAAGATTTTACTTAGGACTGGGCGCAGATATATTACGAGTTATAAACAGGTATTTTAGAAACAGATACATTATTGAGACAATGACAACAGATACATGTAATCCTTAACGTCTTGACGGGGTAGTCTCTCTGCTCATTGGGTCTGCACTGGATGCCGTGTTCCACCTAGGATTGCACGGTATACCGGTACTAATAAAGCACCGCGGTACTAATGAATTACAAATTATACTATACTGCCTTTGAAAAATACTGGTGCTTTTTTTCATTCACATGCTGCCGTGCAGCGGTGATGTACAGAGCCGAGGCGCATGTTGTTGAGTGTGTCAAAATGCACGCACAGACCCGAGAGCTCAGAGCGCATACAAACAAAAACAGCATGAAGAGGAAGAATGGCAAAAAATGGCAATTCTACTGGTAAATAAAGAGTGTGCGTAAAGCGCAATATGGAGGTATTTTGGCTTCAAAACTATCTATAAAAGTAATGCTTTAAACACGAAAGCGCTGTGCTGTAAGTATGGCTTTAAAACATGCCTCGCTGAAGGTGCCGATTAGTATTACCACCTTTGCTTCAAACTTAGGTAAACGTTTAAATAACAAGCACTAAGATCTGCACAAGGGGTTTAAGGAGCGACAGGTAATAATGGAGTCAACTGGCTCCCCTGCTGTGCGCATACAGATACGCAGACACGCACACAGCTGCGTGGCTTGTTGTTAGCGCAGTTCAAACCGACACCGCCCACGTAACGTAAACTAATGCAAGTGAAGTGACTGAATGTTGTAACAAATTCCTACATTTTGTGTTTTATTTTTTACAATGTGTGTTTTACCTCCTTCATGTGTGCTTTTAGCCATAGTATTTCTTTGAGTATTTGCTAATGATTGTATGTGTACTTACAGCTACTTAGTTGCCAAGATTGGCAACCTAAATCATGAATGCCAATAAAGCTTTTTATTCTATTACAACCTACGGTAATCCTAGATTATGGCAGACTATATGTAATATATACACATGTAAATTGTTCTTTGAGTGCAATAAGAAAAGCCCAATGTGTTTAATGCTTTTTACTTTTTATTTTAGCCTTCTAAAATTGTTCTTTGAGTGCAATAGGAAACATACTATATTACTATATTTTTAGTAAGATTTTCTGTTAAAATGAAACTAATAATGAAATTTTTTGTGGTCCCCTTTATTTAGATAAGTATCTATATACATTTTGGTCCCGATACCAAAATATTGGTATCGGAACATTGGACTTGACATGTTTTGATGAAAATCTCCAATAAAAGTGACTTTAGATTTTTTCTCTACCGTCTTTGTTTCTGCTGAGCTTGTATTCCATCTTACTAAAGCAGTTCAAGTAACAATCAACATTTTAAGTTTTTAATGCACTTAACTGTTATCAAAACACGGACGTGAAGCTTCTCCTCACTCCAAGCAGCAATGCGCGCTCAGCGTCTTGCCATGGTTTTGGATCCAAGATTTCCATAAGGTCCCCCTTTCTTTGTGCAGTTCTGCTAGCTATTTTCGAGCCTGTGACTCAACAGTAACTGGACGCCATTACACATTTTCCCAAACTACGGAACGGGCCGAGGGTCAAAACTGTTAATCCTGCATTAAAAGAATGATTGCTGTTAAAGGAACTTATAGTTAGCTAGGGGTGTAGCACTTGGTACAAAACACTGGGTTTAATAGTTTCTGCAACCTTGCATTGTTATTGGTGATATTTATTTTTAGTATTACATAGGGGTGTAACGATACACAAAAATTTCGGTTCGGTACGTACCTCGGTTTAGAGGTCACGGTTCGGTTCATTTTCGGTACAGTAAGAAAACAACAAAATATACATACAATTTTTTAGTTATTTATTTACCAAATTTGTAAACAATGGCATTATCCTTTTAACATTGGGAACACTATAATAATTCCGCCCACGTTAATTAACATTAAACCGCCTCGAGTTGTTGCTCAGATTAAATACAATGACAAAATTTTTCTTCTACATATAAAAAGTGCAACATTAAACAGTTTCAAGTCAACTCATCATGCTTAATTTATTACAGCATTTGGGAAGCCTGTAGTTGATTTTTATTATGTAAATGTTATATTTTTATCAACATGTGATAGCAGGGACCCTGCCATTCAAAACTAGGCTGCTGCATTTCTAATGATTAATGTAACTATAGCTGAAAAAATAGTACAATAGCAATAGGAGAGACTATTCATCCCTGAACACCATGGAGTTCATGTAGGCTTAATGATGCAGTTACATTATTATATCAACTATCAGAGACAGAAACACTTCATTTAACATAATGACCTTTTTTGCTGCTTCAACACAGCTCAATCAACACAGAAATAGGTAAAGTGAAATAACAGACAGACAGGGCTTTGCTGTCCGTAACACACACACACACACACACACACACACACACACACACACACACACACACACACACACACACACACACACACGCACCGCAAAATGAGCTAACGTTACGCTAAAAGCGAATTATTTCTAGAAGGTCAACAGGCTCGTAGTGATGTTACTAGTAGTTGACTGTTAGGTGTTTATTATAATTTGGGGAGAGTCCGCTGCCTGATGCTTACCTGCTAAACGCTAAGCACTGACTACATGCGCTCTGAATACGCACTGCTGATTGGCTGTTACCGCTCTGAATATTGTGGATAATGCATATGTTTAAGAGTTATTTCTTTATTCATAATCATGTTTGAATCAGCTCATATTTTTCCATGTATACTCTGTATACCAGTTTCTCTTTGTCTTCAGATTGCCTGTTTAGACAGGGTCGTAAACCATCAGGAATGTGAACACAACCCCCAAGTCTCTCTTCTTATCAGTGTTGAGAGGAGGAGGGGGGGGGGGGGGGGGGGGGCTTTCTTTGTGTGAAAAGAGTTGCTTTTTCCTTTGGAATGCCAGATCAACTTGGGCTGCGCATTCGTCAAGTCAAGTCAAGTCAACTTTATTTATATAGCACATTTTCAACAACTTTTTAGATTGCACCAAAGTGCTTTACAGGTTAAAAAAGCATGGAGCAAACAAAAAACAAACAAAAAAAAAAAACAAAAAAAACAAAAACAACTAAGCAAAACAAAAAAAACAAACAAAGAACATAAACAATGAGTGTGCTAAACAAGATAATGCAAATGCAATACGGTAAAAGGGGTCGAATAAAAAGTTTAAAACAATTTGCAGAATAAAAAATAATAATAAAAGTGCTACAAATTGAAAAATACAACTAAAGCGAAGGGGTGGGAGGGGGGGGGGACTAGAAATGGTGGCCTAGTGGGCGGACTCAGCTCGGGTCAAAGGCCAGCGAGAAGAGGTAGGTCTTAAGGAGGGTTTTGAAGACCCCCAGGCTCGTATGTGTTGTTCGAGGCTGGTCTCTATTGTCAAATATTTGACAATAAATTACAAAATACCTATTCTGTGCTTGGTGGTACCTTTGAGTCAGTTTATATGTCATCTAAGGAACTTGGGACTGACCGGCGTTTCATCCCACTTGGAGGAACATCTGGTCAAACGCAACAATTTGGGGGCTTCGTCCGAGATGACACGCTGACAATTGGACCTTCTCTTGCAATCTTCTGGACAGACTCACATGGCCAAAACATAATTCAAGGTAAGCAGAACCTTTCTTTTTAGATAAAATCTGCATTAGGAGTCTGTCCTGAGGTCTGTAAGTCAAACACAGAATTGTACCCCAGACACAGAGTGGTGATTTTGATTGATTGATTGCATTTTGATAGATTGGTTGCATTTTGCCGTAGCCACCATTGCATAAAAGTTGTGAATACCACTCACGTCATTGTGTCAAGATTACCGTGACGGGCTGCTTCACTGACGAGTAAGCAAATAGTAACGGGTTAGAGTTAGAGGCTCTAGCTGCGTATTGTACAATAAATTGCACGGGTTAGAGTTACAGGCTCTAGCTGCGTATTGTACAATAAATTGCACGGGTTAGAGTTAGAGGCTCTAGCTGCGTATTGTACGATAAATTGCACGGGTTAGAGTTAGAGGCTCTAGCTGCGTATTGTACGATAAATTGCACGGGTTAGAGTTAGAGGCTCTAGCTGCGTATTGTATGATAAAAGTACGGGGTTAAAGGCCGCCGTATGGTTCAGGGGTTTGAGGCCCCTGAAAAAAAAATGGACACAATGGCCAAGGAGTGTGACAGACAAGAATGTGATGGCGGCTGAGGAAAATGTGATTAGTCATTACTTTGTAATGATCAATTGAATGGACGGTTGTCGAAAAGAGAACGTTCCTTGAAAGGGTTAAGAGGGAGTTTACAATACTCGAAAAGTTGTGAACTCAAACGTCTGGTAAAATAAAAAATAAAATAAAAAAGTAACTGGAAGTTTTATGGTAAAGTGAAACGCAGAGAGAGAGTGCTTACGTGTGCGTGTGTGTGTGTGCGTAGGGCCGTAGGCACTTGCTTGTGTGTGCGTGAGTGCTTACATGTGCATGTGTGTGTGTGTGTGTGTGTGTGCTGGATGCGCATGCTCATGTGTGTGTGTGTGTGTGTGTGTGTGCGCTGGTGAAAATGGAACACTCAGGGAGAGAATGATGATTAATGACAGAATTGACTGATTGGTTTTTTGTCTGCCGCGCATGCGTAAGACAATTCAAACGACCCGCCCAGACTTTGACTAGGCCACCGCCCCCTACTCCTGTGACGAGTGACGGCCCTGCTCACACAGCCTCTCTAAGATTGAACCCTCCTCCAAAACTAACGCTGTCTCCTGAGTGTAATTCACCTCTGGTGCCTAAGCCCCAAAATAACAGCCACCCAGCGGAAAACCTCCCGAATATGCCTAATCTTACTAGACAGCAGATAATGCATGAGTCAACGCAAAACTCCTCACTTTACACGCCAGACCATTTTGTTGCCATAAACAAATGCCCTCCCCCAGTAGATGACAGCCTCTCACGTGCACATCAGACATTCTTGAGCAACACACAACAGAGCCAGACTTTGTGGTCTCCTGTAACTGTTAATGGCTCAATGGAAGGCTACATTGACCAACACCCACATGAACCACATGCATACAACATAGGCTCAAAAAAGCTGGAGGGACACGCATATCCACTTTTTCCTGATAAAAGCGGCAGATTTCAATATAAGCCTTTTGCTGTGGCAGACATGCAAGCCATTGTTGACAAACTTCCACCTGTGTCTGAAGGTGGGAGTCTTTGGCTCAACACATTAGACAAGCTAACAGCAGGATACACTCTCTCCGTAGCAGACTTTAGAAGCATTTTGTATCGTTGTGTTTCCACACAAGATGGCAAAAATACAGAACAACAAGCAGGATTAAAGGCTGAATCTTCGACCTCACCGATAACACCATACGTTACAAACATAGCTACTGCTATGCGCAGTCTCTTTCCTCAAGATGAGGATGATAAGGCTAATGACAGAGCAGCAAGGAAGCAACTCCTTAATTTACAGATCGCTGAAGATAAAAGGTCAAAAGAACTAATTAGTAAAAAATCAGCTAGGGTATATTCAGCACTGGGTGACCTTGCTTCTGAGTTCCAACAGGTGGAGGAAAGAATCCTCAACAGACGTTCGACCAGACGGTTGGACTCGGGTGGTGGACAACACGGTGCTTCAAAGCCAGTCCGGGGTGGAAACTGTTTCGGCTGTGACCAGCCTGGTCACTGGAGTCGTGACTGTCCGAACATTTCCGAACAGGAAAGGTTCCGTAGTGCCAACAAACGAACACAAAAGCGTGGCAAAGGACGCCCACCGCAGAAGCCCCAGCAGGAGATACAGACTGGCCCCCTGCTGGACATGAGTGTCAACGGACAATGTTATCAGTGCGTGATTGACACTGGCGCCACCCATTTGATTCTGAATGCAGAGGTACCAAAGAAACTGTGTGCTTCCTCTTTAAAGGTCGAAGGCTTCGCTGGGGTCACAAGGTTACCTGTCACCAAACCACTTCCGGTTCAGATTGCTGGACCTCCTTTACAGACTGTACCCTGACATTCAAATCGCACAGAAGGAATATTCCTGGTGTTACCTGACGGCTCAACCACCAAGCTGCGACACCACTACCAAGGCTCCTACCACAGCCTGAAACAACAGGAATGGCTGACATCCAACTGCTAACAGTGAAAACCCTGACTGGCTGAGATGCTTCCGTGTGTTCTGCCACCCGACTCGCCATATGTTATGATCACCAGTTAGACACTCATACCAGGAGACCTTTGACTCCTTTGTATATTTATATATGTTGGAACTCAAGGTGTGGTTGCTCATGTTGACCTATCTTTGAAACAACTAGCATGGTATAAGATGGACACAATTGTGTCCCACATTGTTCACTTGCTCTCTGTCTCGCCTACAAAACCAAAGAACTTAGGTGCAATGATAAGACACGGCGTAGCTGCCAAACATTACACCGACACCCAAATACCACATTTTCAATTGTTTAGGTTTAGCACATAGTTGTGTTAAACACATAACTATGGGCTGCACTTTAGACACCTGTAGGCTACGAGGAGCTAGCAGCTACACAACAGCTGAGCTAAAACGACACATTACACATTTAAGCATATCAAATAATTATAGTTGCTCATTACATACACAAAGTTGCCATGGCAGAAGTCTGATAGAAAGTATTCAGTAACAAACGTGTCCGCATCATTCGACTTTCTACAACATGAGCTTGACTTAATCAATTATTGGGGCCACCAGGTGTGGTAAAATTTCAAAATACTATTGATAAATCATCCGCCATACGGGTAGTATTTTTGTAGTATTTGTGACAATATAAAATATAAGCATATTTAGTGGAGTTTGAGTTATTTGTGATATTGCTAAGGGGTCCCCTACCCTAACAACACCCCCCAGTGGACCACAGAGGCTAAAGAGACTATCATTGACCTCAAACATGACTTGTCCTCCGCTACTTGACTATTAGCTGACCTTTTTCTTAGATGTTTCTGAAAGTGATAGTATGACTAACATAGTCCTTTTTCAGAAACAGAAGGGGGTGAGTGGGGGTGGATACAGACTCCTTGGAACAAAATCGACAATAATCCGACTCTGACACATTCCATAGTTTTAACATTTTTCCCGTGGGTAAGAAGTTATAACTACATTTTAATTTGAAAATAACAATTTTACACATCGATAGTAGTTAAGTAGATCAAATTTAGAATAGGGAGGAGGTGAGGGTGAACCATGTTAGTCTTTGATTTCACTGATATGATCAATACGGTACAAGGGAAAAGGTACGTACTGACTTGTGTTGACAATCACAATGGTTGGCCGGAAGCAACAACAACCTCAAAAGAGGATGCAATATCAGTAATTAAATGACTTGTGAATGACCTAGTACCCCGACATGGTTTCCCCAAAAAGATTAGGTCAGACAACGGCAACCATTTAAAAAAAAATTAGAAATACTCACTTAGCCTTGGTCGAAAAGGCTTTCGGACTAGAACACAGGTTTGGGATACCATCCTGAGTCCCAAGGTAAGGTTGAAAGGATGGACCAGAACATTAAAAACTAATTGGCTAAAATCTGTGCACAGACCAAATTTAATTGGATTGACATGTTGCAATTAGCGTTAATGATCATTCAAAGGTCCGTGAATAAAACTGTTTTACCGCCCTTTGAGTTTTTCACCCTAAGAGCTGCATACAGGTCAGCCATTCACAGGACCAGCAGCCCCCCATGGAAGGAGGACTCAGCGTAAAACCAAAATGGTATTTTACACAAAAAATGCAGAATTTGTGTGCCAGTTCTTCTGTACAGATACGAGGATGACAGCCCGCCACTCCAGATTCCCTTCCGCCCGCTGAGAGGGTCAAGATCTAGGTCATCAAACGCAAGTGGACGGAGCCCAGGTGGACTGGTCCCTTCAAGGTCGTGGAACGGATGTCTCACGCCCTTCGACTAGCTGGAAAAGGGGACACCTGGTACCACCTCTCCCTCTACACTCCTGCTGAAGAACCTGACAGATTACCAGCGGATATCATTGCTGACATCGCCACTACATCTGCCCCACTCGACCCCCCAGCAGCGCCTTTTGAGCCTGAGGCATCTGAAGAAGAACAGGAGCAAAAAACGACTCATTTTTAGTGTGTGTGTTAACAAAGTAACACACATAAGGGGTGATTGTGCTAGTAACCTCTCCCCCTCTAGGTCATAGAAGAGCGAGGCTTTAATTACACACACATAATCCTACAGCCCAGAAGACGACGCTGAGAGAGAGATTTTCTACCTATATTACTCTTTTTAACTTCTATGTTGTATATCGTTATTTGAGACCAGCCTTTATACTCGAAGTTATCCAATTTCTCTTGCTTGTTTTCAGCATGACTACATGTGTCGTTACATTAAGTGAAAAGTTTGATGTTTATCCCCGTTTTGTTACCTAAATTACTCTGATATTGATAGACGAAAGGCAGGATGTTACACCCGTTAGTGTTCCCTGACGGACTGGTGCTTGGGCGTGTTCTACTGTTTTTGTGTCTCAGTTCATCCTTCCTGACGACAGTGACTGACAAGTGTCTAAGAACATACAGCGGACTTTAAATAGACTGGGTCGAAGGGGATAGCAAGACTTATTTTTTGACCTGTGCAGTGTGATTAATTACGGGGGACACAATAGCTATTACCGTGGTAATAACCTCTATATTTGTTACGACTCAACCCTGAACCATTGGTGTCGGATGCAGACAACATACTATGGTAAGTGGTGTCCATCGTCCCTTTTATGTTGTTTTGGGGGTTGACCTGACTGATACAGACTCTAAAGGAATTATTAAAATTAATGTCCTTGAGAGGGCGTTAACTACCTCTACACCCTCTGTAGCACCTAAAGTACCACCCCACCTTGGTGGTATTTCAAAGGCTCTCACATCTGTGCGTGCTAATGACATCACCACCGAAGGCCTGGTAACTTTGACCTTAGTAGCGGGTACAGGTAAACCTGTGGTTTGGGTGGATGCCAAAACCTGGGTGACTGTGTTGCTTGTTCCGCTGGACGTCCTTTTCCCCACACTTACCCCGCCCCTTTTAAGTTGACTGACATAAATGGCTCAAACTGTCTTATTTCCTTGTTCTCTGAACCCACGCCACCAGGGTGCGATTTGTTGGCTAGTGTGTACCCTCCTGTTGACAATTCCACCCGACTTCTTCCATTTGTGGCCCAAAAGCTGAATTACACGTGTTTTCAATTCAAAGGACCCTCTTCGTCCCCCAACAAATTGGGTGACATTAACCCTTCCTGGTGCACCACACTGATAGATGGCTCAAGGATAGGCCCTTGGGCAAGAGCTGACTTATTCTGGTGTTGTGGGAAGCACAGATTGTACATTAGAATATGGTTAGACTGGTGACCCCACTCACCAAATTAACACCCCTTGGAACTCCTGTTTCAGCGGCCTCTCTAACTCCCCGCCGCCGTTGAGACTAACCAACCTGACTCGTGACGCCGTTGAGGGACTTGCTGAACAACTTGCCCCGACCTCCCTCAGGGCCGTTCAGATCCGCATAGCCCTTGACCGCATCCTAGCCAACAAAGAAGGAGTGTGTGCAATGTTTGGTGACCAATGCTGTACCTTCATTCCTAACAACACTGCCCCCGATGGCTCGGTCCAGAGCGCCTTAGAAGGCCTCAGAGCCTAAGAACTTACTGAAGTTTCCGGTGTCTCTGACCCCTTTAAAGATTGGCTTCATAACACCTTTGGCAGGTGGTCTGACCTAATTAAGTCGGCCCTGGTCTCCATTGGAGTTTTCTTGGCCGTCATAACCTCATGCGGATGCTTTATTGCCCCTTGTGCTAGGTCTCTATGCACCCGCATCATTGTTATAGCTGTCAAAGGTCAACCCCACCCTGGTTCTGGGCTTGCTATGTCACTGAAGGGGGTCAAGCATAGTGGTGACTTTCAGGGACTGTTAGTTTCCTTCCCTGACAATGACGACATTGACGTTGACTCCCTCCTTCTCTCTCCCATGTAACTATGGTTTGATTGTTTATCGATAGCTTGCTCGAAAACCAAAACAGCACCTACTTTAATGTAGGGCGTGCTTTAGAGGTGTTGCTCTCGTAGGAGAGATCTTTTGGATAAGATCTGAAGGGGGATTGTGGATAATGCATATGTTTAAGAGTTATTTCTTTATTCATAATCATGTTTGAATCAGCTCATATTTTTCCATGTATACTCTGTATACCAGTTTCTCTTTGTCTTCAGATTGCCTGTTTAGACAAGGTCGTAAACCATCAGGAATGTGAACACAACCCCCAAGTCTCTCTTCTTATCAGTGTTGAGAGGAGGGGGGGGGGCTTTCTTTGTGTGAAAAGAGTTGCTTTTTCCTTTGGAATGCCAGATCAACTTGGGCTGCGCATTCGTATGTGTTGTTCGAGGCTGGTCTCTATTCTCAAATATTTGACAATAAATTACAAAATACCTATTCTGTGCTTGGTGGTACCTTTGAGTCAGTTTATATGTCATCTAAGGAACTTGGGACTGACCAGCGTTTTACATCCCACTTGGAGGAACATCTGGTCAAACGCAACAATATGCATTGCTGATTGGCTGTTACCGCTCTGTTTGTAACCAATCAGATGGTTGTGTGGGTGGGACAATGCATGGTAGAGTGACTGACAGAGACAGAGGCAGAAGGAAGCGGAGGCGGCTACTTAATATGTTCGTGTGGAAACTCGTTCGGTACACCTCCGAACCGAACCGAAACCCCCGTAGCAAAACGGTTCAATACAAATACACGTACCATTACACCCCTATAGTTAACGCATTATCGCGTTAACTTTGACAGCCCTAATAAATATATAACGTAATTTACAACTTTCTACCAAACAAGAGAAAAAATGCTCAGTTTGATTGTTTATTAAAATAAACACTATCTAGAAACATGCCATTTGTCTGGCTTAACATTTCTTTTAAATTACATAAAATGTACAAAATGAGGGAAAAACACACAAAACAATTTAGATAAAAGGCAGTGAAACAATAATAATGATAGATAAACACCATAATATATACTCTAATGGCACAGGATAAATGACTGTTTTAACAGAAACCACAGTTGCAAAATGATAACCTGGCCAAAGGAACAAAACATTTGTCTCACAAAAGAGGAACATTGCCAATAAATTTTTGCTTACAGAAATGACAGTCCATTTAATTTTTTTAATTTAGGATAACTAAAAGTTATTTACCTTCCAATTACAGTACAATGGATTACAATTCTACAGTAATGAGAAATACAAGTTGATATCCTTTTAAATGGTTACATGCATTATTATACATTTTGATAACATTACATTATAAACACTGTATAGTTTGTACTTGTTCTTTCTTCAGTTTAAGAGCATAATGTAAACAAAAGCTCTGAGTCTGTCTGCATAAAGCGAAATATCCTTAAAGTAAATTAATGCATGCTTTTCTAATGTGTAGCACCTTCAGACAAGAATATGTTGACTGTCTAAAAGTAACATGTCTTCCTTCACTCATTATTTTCGCAGTTTTATGCATTTTTATATATAAAATATAAAAATCCCAAATCAAGTCGCAATCGCAATTTTGGAAAGAAATATCGCAATTAGGTTTTTTCTCAAAATCGTGTAGCCCTATTTCAGAACATGTACCAAAGCGAGTTTGGATGCTATTATTACTAACAGCAGCTTGCTTACCTCTCCTCCGGCGTCTGGAGCCACACTCGCTTTCGGCCATTCCTGGCTTTCATGCTGACAGCTTCAAGACTACACAGCAGCATCCAGTGGGCAAAATATTTTAAATGTATAGCAGTTAAGTGACTTGTCTCCTCCTGCAGAAAGTCATCACTGCTGTCTGCGGAGGCGCCTTCTAACACTCTGGTGAGAGAGGATGGAGGAAGATAATAAGAGAGTACAATTAAGTCATCATTGTGCGACTCCAAGAAAAAGGGTTTACCTTTCATACAGAGCACAGTTTCTCCTCTGAGGGCAATACTGACAAGTCTTTTTGTCCGTCAAAATGTTTGGGAGTCTGGCAAGGCGACTTCCCTCCACTCCTTTCTGCGTGCAATTGTGGACGTAATGAACCATGGTGTTCCTTAGCTTCAGCAACTCTAATGTGGCCAAAAACAGAAAACAGTGTACATAGTGTGCTTATTTATAAAACCTTGCTTTATTTAATTTAAGGGATTTTAACAGTATCACTAGCTTCAGGGGACCTGCAGATTTTTCAAGATCAAATATAAAGACGTTTAAGACCTATAAAGGAAAACATTAAGACTATACCTCAAGAAAAAAACAGATAAGACAACTTAAAACTGTTCACAAAGCTTTGACTTTAAATATAACTACTATGTTTTTTCAGCCTTTTCTTTTAATTGCAAGCACGTGTTTCATGGCCAATTACACAAATTAGACAACCTTGTCATCTACACCGACCCCGCAACCCACCATCTGGCCCTCACAGTGTCTGCTGAGAAAAAGTATTGGCTTACAATGACAGTAGTGGCTTACAATGACAGCGTGAAGCTTGAAGGAGCTCCAGTGCAAGTCAAATGTTTGTTAGTGTTGGGGTTCCTACCTGCTCTGCTATTTTTTGTAATCGTACTAACCCTTTATGCAGTTCTGTCAAATGTTCTTCCAGGCCGTGAACACGCCTCTAGGCTTGACAATGAAGTTGTGAACGGTTTTGTAATCCTTATCATAGTATTTTTTTTAAAAACTTTGCTCATATTGCTTTTACTTGTTACTGTGATATGGCCAACGCACAGCCATTATTATGTCAATAGCTGGCAACACAAGTAAGTCCCACAATAATTGTTTTTACAGTCAAGCATTGTGGTCATAGTGTCACGGTCTGGGACATAGGGATGGGAATCGAAAACCAGTTCTTGTTTAGAATCGGCTCCCAGTGTTTCGATTCCTGGGAATCATTTGCCAGTTTTGTTAATGATTCCCTTATCAACCCGCATGACGTAACCACGCACGGCACAGAAGCAGCACAAAAGCTGGAGTTATTTACGAGAAAGGATGGAAAGGACAACTTGCAATACTTGCAAAGTGGGTATTTCTTCAAAGAGAGGAAATACTACCAGAAACATTAGCACACACCAAATGTGAAAACTTTGAATGAATGACACGTTCTCATACCTGTCCGAGCCAAAAGTGAATGAAGTGAATGAACCAGCAGCAATGGCAGCAATGTCAGCGATGTTCTGCAGGTAACTAGGTAACTAACTAACTAACTAACACTGCCTGTCTGGTTAGCACCTTATTGTAAAAGCTGCTATTATTAACTGTAAACATGAAATTAATACCTCTCATGCACACCGTCTGACTGGCAGGCGCATTGTCTTGTGTGAGAATTGTTCTCCAAAGTGGAAACACCGTAATTATTCAGACAGATCTCATATCCTTCCTGAAAATAAAAGATATGTGTATTTTTCTGCAAAATGATGGTTAATGTTTCTAGCTGATGGTTGAAGAATTGCACAATGCACACTTTTATTGGACTTGCCTTGCTTGTATTTGTCACCAACAGACGTAGTTCAACTTCTGAGTGGTCAGCTCATGCTTTTAAAAATAATCATTTGTGTAATATTTAGTTTATTTCTACAGTAAACTATTGATTGTATTAACATATTAGTTATTTAAAATAATGTAAACAAATTTGGGGAACCCCGACCGTGGCGCCTCATGGAGGTTGTCAGCTTCATAAGACCTTACAGTTGAGTTTGTACATTCATGTTTCTTTTAAACTAAACAAAGTTAACGCTAATCAACTTGTTTGTTATCATGTTATCCAAATGGGAATGGATAAGAGAACCAATAAAAAACCTAATTGTTAAACAGAATTGAAAGTGGAATCGAGAAAACGGAAAAATCTCATCAATTTCCACCACTACTGGGACTGCATGAGTGCTGCCAGCACAGGAGAGATGTGGTTCATTGAGGGAAATATGAATGTTAACGTGTGCCGTGATATTGTTAAGCGTACATGGTTGTAACAATAATTACAGAAAAACTACTATCAAAAGTGAACAGTATTCGCTTCTAAGAGGCAGAATTTTTCATGCAGCTCTTGAACTGGATTCTCTTCGATGTAGGTGTGCCTAATGACGAGTCCAGTTAGGAGTCAACATTGTCAGCTGGGCGGAGCGTTACACACCTCTGCGGTCCATGTGCTTGGCCACAATAGGATGCAAGTTTCCAGTCTTCAGGTAAAGCAGAAAACCAGCTGCAGGGTTGTATCTCTCTAAAGTCATCAGGGTGTACAGAATCACCTGGAAAAAAAGCTGCCTTAAAGTCACAAGTAAATGTTTTAAATAAGATTTTATAGTTTCCTACCAACCTGACTGCGATGTTCTATCGAGTTGGACTCCTTTCCTGTTTTCAGCTCCAAAGGGATGGTTTCCACTTTAGAGGGCTTGCAGCTCACATTTCTTGCTCTTTGGATTCGAACTCGCGCCGTCAGGTCAATCTTCCCTTTCAGACCGAATCGCGGCGACCACACATTCTCTTCGATGTCACCCAGCTCTGTAATTGTGGCGCTAGCAAAATCCTGCAATTTGCCTGCAGCTCCAACGTTGTTTGGTCTGACATCACATATGAGCATTACAAAAAAGGCTTATTTAATTTCTGAATAATGATTTTCAAAATGTTTGTCAGTGTTGCGTGTTCACACATTTGCAGGCTGATGGTCTTTGGCGTTGGCGAGCTGATGTATTCCTTTGCCCAATGTTCCAGTGAGGGCAGATAATCATGCAGCTCCCGCTTCATCTCTTCCTGAGTTACACCCAAACTGTACCTGCAGACACACGCACACACCTGCTTGACACTTCTCACTTTATGCCGTAGGCCTTTGCTGGGTGGCCAAAAACAATTCTTACATGTCACCCAAGTGCTGGGGACTGTGCAGAGCCTCGTCGGCCATCTTGGACAATGTGTCCAGAGAGAAGTCCTTAGCTGTGGCTGCTGCTTGGAACACTTGGTGGACAATGGTACCGTTCAGCATCTGCTTAGAGCCGCCGTCAAAACTCTGCATCACAGCAAACAGGAGAGAATGTCAGCGGTGAGAGGTTTTGCAAATTAGGTCCATCAGGACCATCACACTAAGCTGGCTACAGCTATAGATTATTTTAGTAATCTATCCATTACTTTGTTCGAATAATCAAGCAATCGGAAAAACATAGCCTCGATGCGTACTTTAGGGGAAATTGTTAAAACAAACGTTTTACCATTTCAGCTTTAATTCCCCTGATTACAGATTTTAGGGTCTGAAGAAATGGTTAAAAAAGGCTGTAAGTTTTGTGATTCAATATTTTCTATCTATTAATTTCCCACATAATGCATCACATCAAGTTATGCCTTAGTATAGTTTGCATGCTTTAAAAAATAAAAGTAAAAAAAGGAAAATGATTGGCTTGCGTTTTCAAAGAAAAATAAAACAAATGGTTTACTTTTGCACAAAACAAATTCAGAAAAATTAAATGTATAGATTTTTATAACAGTACTGTATTATATTTATTTTAATTAAGTGTAAAGAAGGGAAGCACACATTATTTAATTATTTAAAAAGGCGACACCATTTTTGATATATTACATTTACATTTTTTGTTGCTGATCGATCTTAATTTCTTTCTTAATCAAGGGTTTATGTTAAATGTCTTATGCTGCCGAGTCCCATCATCTAGGCCTAGCCCAATAACAAATTTTTCTTGACAATATATTGACCTACAAATTATTGCAGATAAACAATACTATTTTTATTGTTATTTTGAGACCAAGATAACTACAAATGTAATGATAATACAAGAATACCCTTAAAATGCAATTAACTTGTGTTACTCTTATATTTTAACATTGTAGTTGGTATGCAAACTTTTAATTATCCCAAGTTTAATCAAATTAAAAAATAATAAAATAATCTCTGACAACCAAAAGCAATAAAATAGTTGTTTGTTAAAGGGGAGGGGTGGGGCGACCCTCAAATATACACAACACAACCAGTACAATCAAGAATATGGCTAAATAAAGTATTGACAAAGAAATTTCCACTTTAATACTAAACAAGTTGACAGAGGTAGAGTTGTACATTACCGGTACTTAACTGACAATCAGGTTAGGACCTTTGTAAACAAAGTGCAGAGTAACAATATATGAATGCATACTTAACTGACAATCGGGTTAGGACCTCTGCAAACAAAGTGCAGAGTAACAATATATGAATGCAAACAGATGTTTTAACAGGTCCATCCATCCATCCATCCATTCATTTTATACCGCTTTTGGGGTCGCGGGGGGTGCTGGAGCCTATCTCAGCTGCAT
Source organism: Entelurus aequoreus (assembly GCF_033978785.1). Taxonomy (NCBI): domain Eukaryota; kingdom Metazoa; phylum Chordata; class Actinopteri; order Syngnathiformes; family Syngnathidae; genus Entelurus; species Entelurus aequoreus. Next base: position 36,465,940 of record NC_084732.1, on the reverse strand, counting down.
TCGGCCGGAAGGCGGGGTACACCCTGGACAAGTCGCCACCTCATCACAGGGCCAACACAGATAGACAGACAACATTCACACTCACATTCACACACTAGGGCCAATTTAGTGTTGCCAATCAGCCTATCCCCAGGTGCATGTTTTTGGCGGTGGGAGGAAGCCGGTATTAACAGGTCATATACAAAAAAAACATTGGCATATTCCTAGTGAGGAAACAACTTGACAACGTTTGTAGCTTTTTTCGAAATGCTAGTTTTCAACAGTGTTAAAGGGCAGCATGTTGGCGATGTAGTAAACCACATTTTCTGTGAGCACACAACCTTAGCACTGTTTCTTTTGCACTCACCTTGTCCACCAAACACCTCAGTGAGTGTGGACTGTCGGGACAAAGGCTCTGCATCTTCATGTGCACGTCTTTTACCATATTGGAATTAGGGTTGTAAGGTATACCGGTACTAATAAAGTATCGCAATACCAACTGATTGAAATCTGGACTATACTGCCTTTGAAAAATACCGGTACATTTCTTTCATCTGAATGCTGCTGTGCCAAGGCGCATGATGTTGAGTGTGTCAAAACGCACACACGTGCTTACAAGCAATAACATCTTGGAGAGGAAGAATGGCAAAAAAACGACCATTCTACTGGTTAATAAAGAGGGTGATGAAGCGCAATATGGAGGTATTTGGGCTTCAAAACTAAAAATAAAGGTGGCGCTTTAAACAGGGACGCGCTGCTTCAATTGTTGCTCTAAAATACGCCTCGCCAAATGTAGCAATTAGTATTACCACCTTTGCTTCAAACGTTGGTAAACATCTAACTAATGAGTATTCAGATCTGCATAAGGAGTTATAAAGAGTGACAGGTAATAATGTAGTTGTTCCACCTGTTCGGCTAGTCGAGGAACACAGAGCAGACGCTCCTTTCAGGGCGGATGTTTTCGTCGGGGGTAACACCCTTCAATGTGTCTGCCAAGCTCCACTTTCCGGTCAGAATTTGAGGCCACCGATTTGTGACAATCTGGTAGCTTTATTATTAGTTTTGCAGGACACAACCGGACCCATTAATTTTCCTACTGCGTAGTGCACGCACTCCCTCTCTCTCCGTTTACTCGCCCACTCACTCAGTGACATCACTCAGCCAAATACTTGTCTCTAGATATATGGATAACGTTTATCTATAGCCTTTTTCTTAGACATTACAAATTACATGATGGTATTATGTTCACACCTCACCCCAACACTGCTTTACCTAACAATCTTAATTATTATTTTGGCCATAATTGGCAGCCCCATGTATAAGATTAGATCTCATACATGAACACTATTTTTATCAATATGGACAAAAAGTGCAGTTACGTCTTATCGCCATCAGGTGCCATCTTTCAACATTTTTACATTTGTTTTTATTTTTGAATCTCTTATGTCCATAAAGTGCCATCTTGCACAATTTTTAGATATATTTTAGTTATTTATGTTTTTTGTTTTTTTTCTGCCATATTACTTTGTTTATAATGCTTTTGTTGCTTTCATATGCACATTCAATTTCTACTTGAGGTCCATGAAACCGAGATCATTTTGGTCTCATAACCGTGTTAAGAAATGTTCATACCGTGACATCCCTAGCACCCAGGCAATTTAGCTGTATATTCAACGGCATGTATGCAATAATTGATATACTGCTGTGAATAAACATTTTATACGTAGCTCACACCCTTCTTTCTTCTGAATATTTGAAGATAACTGATATTTACAGAGTTAAAAGCAACTGTTTAAAATAATGTACCTTAAACATCTCTCCGAGCACGGCCCTCCTCATACAACGAATAGAGCTGGAGATGCTGGTGCCTGAAACCAACGTATCAGGACGTAAAACCAGCAGGCCTTGCTCCCTGTCTATCAACCAGAATCCTGCATCACAGCGACCTTCCAAATGGATCACATCGCCACGGCCAATGGGCATCATCTCCCTGGGACCAAAACAAAGGAGGTTACAATATTGACACACATGTATGTGACGTGACAATGAAGAGAGGAGCTACCATCCATCTTTCAGAAGACATGTCTCAGTGGGACGCAAAGATCTATAATGTGTGATGGTCAGCAGTTTTTGATCCGGCCTCTCCTCCACGTTTAAAACCCAGTAGCGGTTGTTTAGACCGCCACAGAGAATCACATGATCTGGTAACTTACTGCAGAGAAAACATACATGGGCAATACATTTGAAAAACAACAACATACTTGTCTGTACGGAGGCTTTATGTGGCCCCATGTTGGTCTGTATTATTTATTCTTCTTCTTATTATTATTAGACTCCTGAAGGGCCTCCCACCCAACCTTAAACCTAACGTCACTGCCTCTAATACACTAAGTATATCTTTTTATGGGGGCTAAAGACTCCCTAAAATATCCTTAAACCTCCCCATATTACTTGGTGTTGTTTTTTGTTTGCTTGATATTTAACAAAAGTGCCAAAAAATGTAATATAAAAGTTGCCATAATGTGAGTTTTAACAATCATACAACCTGTCATTTTTCACATAAATGAATATAAATATGTCAAGTTTACCTTTATGTCATAGTGTAAATAAAGATGATCTGATTAATGTCAAATTGTCATCGATGGATAACAATAATCATTATTGAAACATCATTATTATAATTATTAGTGCTTCTACTGGTGGTAAGCCTTAACCGTCTTTAAAAAGATGTGATGTTGCTGTTTTGAACTTTAATCAAGGTTTCTTGAATGCACCACAATTATTTGCTATGAGATGCAAAAGTAAAATCTTAAACACAGTGATTGGCAGTAACAAGGTACATGTAGCAAAGCTACGTAGCTTAACTACATTTCCCAGTAGCTTGGCGGTAGCTTCACGACTTTTTGAGCAAGTAGAAATACCCTTTACTTTAGCTATTTTTTAGACCCATGTAGCGTGGTAACTTACATCAAAGCTACAAGCTACAAAGAGAGAAAATGGACTGCGAATCCAGGCCCAAAGAAATTACGGAGAAAATACAATGATCTGGATGAATGAGAATATCCATACATACAAAGAAAATCCATGATGGTGTCCGTATGGTGAGTCACAACTGCCTAAGGTTAGGGTGAAACATTACAGATCAATCATAACAGACATGCACTCATATCACATGACGACAAGGGAGTCGGAGACAGAGGGACGCTTCAAGCTGACAATTAAAAAAAAAGAAACATACTTGACAATGCTTTGATGTACCAAGCCACTTTTGCCATATAGTGCAGCTTTCTACAATTCTCTGGGGATAACTTCCCCTGTCGCATAGCTACTTTTAATCGAGACTAACTTGTATCTCAGCATCCTACAATTTCCAAGTAGCTTGCCCATCACTGCTAAAACATAACTTTGTCCGATAGATTTATCATTTTTTACATTTCTTCTATCACCTCATCCAGGTAACCAAATATTGGTGCTGTGTGAATGGATAAATGTGAGCTTGATGACATTATGACGTCTGCGTTCAGTGACGGTGAAGTGTTCCATGCTGGGTATGTCGCTATCAGAATTAACCATTTTACATTTTTGCATGGGGTGCATGTTGTGTTGCACATTCCTTATATTATTCAAAAAACCTTACTATTGAACTTTGACAGCATCTTTACTTATCTTAATTTTATGATGTCGTATTTCATAACTGACGGACTTAAATGAAAGAAAACATTTCTTAAAATCTTTACAATCGCATAGTGTGTTACGCCATGGGCCGGCCTTGTCTGTACGTACAGTACACACCTCTTTCTTACCGGGGTTTCTCTTTTGAGACAACACTTTCACTTGGATCCATCTGCTCTGTGAACCACAACTCATCCAACCCTTCTTCCAAAGGAAATACGGATGTGGTGCCTGCGTCACCTTAATTTGGAGAACAACAACCCCACAGCAAATGGAAGGACAATTAAAAAAACTTTTTGTACTCTTCACAAGAATAAAATGAATTACCTCCAACGTGCTTCTCATCAGATGATTTTTTCACTTGATGCTCGTCTCCGTCTGCTTTTAGAGCTTCTTCTTTTCCCACTGAGTCGACCATTCCATTCGATACATGCTTCTGGGCTGCAGCATTGCTAGCTTGCTCATCAGGCGTGTGCACGTGGTCTGTGACAATGTTGCTTTCCGTCACCTTCTGCCTTGTTATGGCGGTAAAGACAGCCTCTCTCTTGTTTTTGTCTCCGTCTGTCTCAGGGCTGAGCGATAGCGTGTTAGCGGTTCTTTGCCTCTTTGCATCATGGAGCTCATCAGAAGAGCTGAAGAGTCTTTTTGATGAACCCCTTTCTCTCTCGGTCATTACACTCAGTCCTTTGGAGCGAGGACTTGGACAGATGGAGGACCACTGGACAGGTTTTCTGACAGCTGATGCTTCTCTCCTGGGTTCAGGTTTCACGTCATTTTGGCTTCCTCTGGGGGATGAAGGTATAACCTGACTAGTCTGAGTTTCAGGAACCACGAGGAGGTCCGGAGAGGATGGAAGAAGATTCTCAAGATCCTTGAGGATTGTCCTCTTTAAAGGAGCGCAAGATGCAGTCATGAAGACACCCTCATCTTTGGCTGGCATGTCATTGTTGCAGAGCACAGAGCTGCTTCTTGGTGACTTAGGGGGCAAATCCTGAAATCATATCAAACTGATTACGGTATATTGTGTGCTGTCAAATGATTCATTTCAAAATCATATTAAACACTATTTAGAATTTGTAATTAATCACATGTTATTACTCGCTTATACAATTTAAATTAACTTTAAAAAAGATCCTGATGTTTGGGGTCATACTAACTGTATGCAATTTCGTCCTGGAACCTTGATAAATGTTTCACTTGAATGTGCGTCTGGAACAGCCGGCCAGAAACTTAAGGGTTCCTGGTTCATATCCGGCTTCTGCCATGCTAGTCACTACCGTTGTGTCCTTGGGCAAGACACTTCACCCACCTTGCTCCCAGTTCCACCCACACCGGTGGGAATGTAGCTTAAACGTAGACAATGGGTTTGTCAATGTAAAGTGCTTTGAGTTACAAGAGAATAATTGCTATATAAATGATTCATATCATTGATTTATTTGCAAAAAACATAGTAAGTTTTAGCTAAAATCCAATCAGATTTTATTTTGAAGTGAGTTTTCTCACTCATCTTTGCACTGACGCATGCATTGACCATATAGCAAACTTTTCAGGTAACTAGCCACAATTAAGGCAGAGGAGCATGTGCGATCAAAATAAATTGTGTGATTAATCAGCGTATAAACATTTTTAATGTGCTATATTTTGTCGTTAATCACATGAGTTAACTAATTATTTTTTAAATAACGAGTTATTATAAAAATACAAACAATAACATTTTCATGAAGTGCATGATTCAACGAATTGTCTTCTTAGTCATTGTGGCTTGTGCAGCCCTTTGAGGCATTTGTGATTAAGGGCTAAATAAATAAACTTAGAATGATGATTGATGTATAATGTAACTCCATGAAAAATATTGCTGACAAGGACAGTCACAGTAAGCAAACAAATTGTGTTGTTTCAGTATAAATGCAGTAATATACACCTTATTTGGACAGACGAAAAAGGTAGAGATGTCTCTCTGCCCCCTTGTTGTCACCTAAGAAAAAAAAATAGCACGTTAGTCCAGTTAAATATTGACAACTTTTTGATTGATTGATTGAAACTTTTATTAGCAGATTGCACAGTACAGTACATATTCCGTACGATTGACCACTAAATGGTAACACCCGAATACGTTTTTCAACTTGTTTAATTTGGGGTCCACGTAAATCAATTCATGGTAAACTCTCTTAGCTAGTGTCTGTGACTAGTAACAGTAACGTTCCTCTAAACTATAATAAGAAATACATAAGTGGTGTTGTAAAATGAGTTTAAGTCGCAGATGTGAACCTACCTTAGGTATCTTCAGTTTGGTTCTGTTCATGATGACAATGGCTGCTTCTTCGTATGTACGCAATTAGCATGACAAGACTATTTCAATGCTTGGTTAGCCAACATCGCGAACGTTATACTTGTACGGTTAGCGAGGACCTAAACAGCAATCCAACGAAACAATTAACGACGAGTTAGCAAGCTTCTTGTCATGTTTATCAGTTTGCTTTAGCGCGCCAGATTGCCAGTTTCGCGCACGGAAATGACGTCACCACAACGTCCGGAAACTATACTGTATTTCGAATGACATCTAGAGTTAGAGTTAGAGTTAGAGTTTGAGTTTATTTCGAACATGCAAGCATACAACAGGATACATCACAATTTCCAGTTTCTCTTTTCAACATGTTCGAAAAAACATTTTTTTATTATTTAAAAATGTTTACATCGGAATTGTACAAAGCAGGTGTCATTTTTGTCTGGCAAAAACTTTCACTATTAAACTGCTTTAATTTGAGTTTAACAATAAATAAATAAATAAAAATGTGTGTGTGTGTGTGTGTGTGTTTGTATAATCATGTTATAATAATGTTATAATCATGTTATAATCATGTTACTAATTCATGTTTTAATGTTATTCAAATAAACATTTCCTTTGATTCAATATTATTCAACCCAACCTCATACACCACAAGACAATTACCTGCAAGTACATGTTTAAAGCTAAACGTACATGTGTCATGATCCGTGGACCGGATCATGTTTTGTTTAGTCATGTTCTGTTTAGTTTTGGACTCCCTTAGTTCCTGTTTTGTGCACCCCTGGGTTTGTTTTGGTCACCATGGGTGCTGATTGGTTTCACCTGCCTCTGATTAGTGTTCGGCATGCTCACCTGCTGCCGGGCACTAATCAGAGAGCTATTTATTCACATTGTGCGCCACACTCGGTCTGGCTTTGTTGTTTGCTGTATGCAACAGTCACGTAGGTTGATTTCTTGTTTCCTGACTGAAGAATCCTGCGCTAAGTTTTTGTCTTATCTTCCGCGTATGCGATCGGCACACATCCCTTTTGTTTGTTCCCTGTATTTTGTATCTCATCGAATGATTTATAGACAATAAATCATATTCCCACCTGCCGTCCGGAGTTCCGTCTGCATCCAGGGAGACCAACCCACGCAGTAAAATGCGACCCCCACGTCACAACATGATGGTAAACGGTAATGTTACACCTTTCCTGCTTCCGGCTTCCAGACCGTAGTCAAGGAGCACAGGGGAGACGTTCCTCCAGGGCCGATGTACTTCGGGGGTAACACCCTCCACTTGACCCGGCAGTGGGTCTTTACAGCTCCGGACTCCAGGGTGAATGACGAGGCCGCAAGTTGTTGCAACTTTGTGACTTTATTGGTGTCTTGCACACAGCCATCCACCAGTCACTGATACCGCTCCCTCCCTTCTCTCGCCCACTCACTCACTGACTGACGTCACTCACCTCACCTGCCGTCATATTTTAAAGGGTCACACACACACATACACTACTCTCATAACAGTAAGAAAGACTGTCTGTGCTACTAGCAAAGCAAAATTCCACTTAATTGGTCCAAAAATGATAACAAATGCATTATTTATTATGAATAATTTATCTTTGTTCATCTGTATATGCCAACGAGTCATCACTTACAGTTTAAGTTTGGGGAAAACAAAACACATTTGTGGGAACATCTACGACATTGTATGGAAGAGCTTTTCCAAACAATATTTGATTTCCATTGTAGTAAGTACATGGGTTCAGCGGGTATGTCTGCAAAAGGTTGCTATGTTGATGAGTCAAAAATGATGATACATATCGTTTGACAAAATGATTCCAGGAAAATATTTGAAAATCGATATGATCATTTACTAAACTGAAGCATTAAATAATGGGATTAGCTAGACAGACTTATTTTTAATTTTGTTTTACAAGCAAGGATGGACATGGAATCACAATCAGGTTTATGATAATTTATTTATCTGTGACATTCACTTGGCAAGTTCACATGACTCTGTATAAGCAATCAAACCAATGTTATGCAATCAACATTTCAACTGTGCATCTTCGACAGCATTCCTAACTTAATCAGACTCAGTGGTTTTTACACGCACTGCAGTGTAAGCCACACCAGTGTAATTGCCAGTGGATTGGAAGACCAGCTCGCTGCCATTCAGGCATTCGATTTTCACTGTGGCGGAGTAGGGGAGGTCGATGACTGCTCGTCCCACTGACAACTCAATGCTCACGGTCTTTCTTACCTTCACACTGATTTCATCTGATTCTGTTATACCCTCTTCGTTGGGTCATTGAGGAGGACTTCTCTTCTCCCACGGTCAAGCTAAACCCTCCAGACACCTCCACTATTTCCGGGATCACTGCTTTGACAGCCATGCTGACGGTGGACTCAATGTTAGTGGTGGTGCTCCAGGTGGTAGACTTGATCACAGATCTGCTGTACGTACATTTCTGCTCTTGGGCCTCGGTGGTGTTGTTGTGATAAAACACAGATTTTATGTACTCTTTCTATACCTAGATTAAACAACCAGCGCACCCACCAACAAACACAGAAAAAGACAAAAAAATGCAGATTCTTTAGGCAACAGAAAAAAACTTGTTAACCGTACAGAAAACATCTACTTATTTTCTAAAGTGATAAGGCAAATGATATTGTAAAAAAAACATACAACATAGATTTGATATTTCCACATGTTTGTTTGTGATGACTTTAACATTTAGACTGTCACACTTTATTAATCCTTTGGAGGGAAAATTTGAAATATGACACTATTTTATTGACCTATTATAATTGAACAAAAGACATTACGGCCAACTATATGTCAAATTATATTGTTTATGGTGGATAGGACATATCAAGTTATCTTTTATTAAATGCAAAGTGGGCTAACAAGCAATTGATCAAAAACAAATCCTTCTTCATTCTTCTTTTAAAAAACACTGATAGATAACTGCTGATAAAAAAAGGCTATATCACAAGGACTATTATACCCTATGACATACAGTTCATCTGCTTCACTTTTTACACAATTTGTTATGTTACAGCCTTATTCCAAAATGGAATACATTTACTTTTGTTCTCAAAATTCTACAGACAATACACCATAATGACAATGTAAATATGTATTTGTTTTTATTTTTGCAAATGTATTAAACAATTTAAAAAATCACATTAAAAGGTGTGTAAAACTTGTGGCATCGTAGTCAAAGAGATTTGAGGTTGATTTGAGTATTGAGCAAAGGCTGTAAATACTTATATACGTGATTTTCAATTTAGCAAATTTGAAAAAAAACAAAAAACATTTCTCATTGTCATAATGGGGCATTGTCTGTAGAATTTTGAGGACAAAAGTGAATTTATTCCATTTTGAAATAAGGCTGTAACATAACATTGTTATGTACTGTATGGGTATAAAATATGCTTTTGTAAGTGACTGAAAAGAGAAAAAATTTGTAAATTTCTGTCCTGTACACAGCCTACTACAAAAACAGGTGCTATTTATGCATGAACATTATCCCATTTCAATTGCTTTTTGAAGTTATTAAATAAAAACAGATAGAAAAATATTGCACTTATGGTTAAATGTATTGCACTTATCTTGCCATATTCTGACTCAGGTGTTTGTAGGTCCCTATCCATAAGCTCTATACGCTTCTAAGATTTCCTTATTGCAGAACTGACTAATATTAAAAAAAGAAACAATTATGTAACATCAAATTATGTCTGTAAATAAATAAATAATTAATAAAGTAATTCCACGCATACTACCACACACCTGGGGTGTGTACATGGTCAGGCAGGGGTAGGTTATGTTGGTTAGCACAGATGACTTGATGGTATTGATGAAGAGGAATCCCACACAGTCGATGTCTATAACAGCCCTGCCCTACCCTTCAACCCCAGGCAGACTCCAGACCTCACGTCGATAGAGTACCGTATTTTTCGGACTGTAAGTCGCAGTTTTTTTTCATAGTTTGGCCGGGGGTGCGACTTATACTCAGGAGCGATTTATGTGTGAAATTATTAACACATTACCGTAAAATATCAAATAATACTATTTAGCTCATTCATGTAAGAGACTAGACGTATAAGATTTCATCGGATTTAGCGATTAGGAGTGACAGATTGTTTGGTAAACGTATAGCATGTTCTATATGTTATAGTTATTTGAATGACTCTTACCATAATATGTTACGTTAACATACCAGGCACGTTCTCAGTTGGTTATTTATGCGTCATATAACGTACACTTATTCAGCCTGTTGTTCACTATTCTTCATTTATTTTAAATTGCCTTTCAAATGTCTATTCTTGGTGTTGGGTTTTATCAAATAAATGTTCCCAAAAAATGCGACTTATATTTGTTTTTCCCCTTCTTTATTATGCATTTTCGGCTGGTGTGACTTATACTCCGGAGCAACTTATACTCCGAAAAATACGGTACTCTGTCTTCACGGGCCAGTCAGTCATGTGTGCGAAAAACTCGCATCCAGAACTGGTCCAGAACTGGTCCAGAACTGGTCCAGAACCTAATGCCACCTAGACGTTTCTTGACAATTTGCCCCAACTGGAACAGCTTGAAGACACGCTCGCCAGCTGTCGTGAAACCGTTGTCCCACAGGGACAGCTTGGAAATGCGCTCTCCAATGTTGAACGTAAACTCATTGAAAGTCTGTGAATCTCCATAGGTCTCCACACGCCCGTCTTTCAGTTCGGCTCACACGGCTTTGACCTGCCAGCCGCCCACTGCCACGCCAATCTTCTTTAGGGTGGCACCATTGTCAAGGCCATTGAAAGCAAATGAGCTGCCTCCATTTCCACCAATGATATGAAGTGAAGGGCAGCACGGTGGAAGAGGGGTTAGTGCATCTGCCTCACAATACGAAGGTCCTGAGTAGTCCTGAGTTCAATTCCGGGCTCGTTTGCATGTTCTCCCACGTGACTGCGTGGGTTCCCTCCGGGCTTTCTCCCACCTCCAAAGACATGCACCTGGGGATAAGTTGATTGGCAACACTAAATTGGCCCTAGTGTGTGAATGTGAGTGTGAATGTTGTCTGTCTATCTGTGTTGGCCCTGCAATGAGGTGGCGACTTGTCCAGGGTGTACCCCGCCTTCTGCCCGATTGTAGCTGAGATAGGCTCCAGAGCCCCCCGTGACCCCGAAGGGAATAAGCGGTAGAAAATGGATGGATGGATGGATATGAAGTGAAGTTGCCATGTTTAATTACCTGAAACACAAATGTTCTTCAATTCACAAATACTGGACTTCCTGACGATCTGCAGTAGAGTGTGAAATATCTATTTTCCATGTCAGTGGTTAAACAAGCAGGGATGTAGGTCTTTACTCACTCGCCTTTTAACTCATCTTTCTTATACTTCAGAAACACACAAACTAAGAAAGCTGTGACAGCTTGGGTTCTGTGATGAGGAAGTTCTTTTCCAGATGCGGCTTGCAAAGAGAAGGACTCACATATATAAAGAAAACAAGTGGGGTGGAGATGATGGACACTTTTTTTCCTCCAATATTAAATATGTGAAATATGTGATGTATGATATTGTAACTGTACACATGTTCACTATAAACTCAAACAAACAAAAGAATGAAACTAATTTGTTGTGCATTATGTTCTATTTTTCTCTTTGTCCACTGGGATGCAGATGATATGTGTATATATTTTGGATTGACATATTGTAACACTCCAGTCAGTTGGATTGACTAAGAAGTGTTAAAGTTGCAGTAATCAGTCCAAAAATTAAATGCAATACCAAAAACTATTATCACATTCATATCAAATCATATGCATTAGAACTCGCATACTGTTTGTTAAGTAAAAACAAAGCAGATGAGGATTTACAAATAAATAAATGAGTCTAATTGTTACGCCCCTGAAATGGAGAGCAATAATCACAAAAGTGATTAAGTGTTTCCTCACTGAGTGCTTCAGAGGAATCTTTAATACGAAAGACAGCAAATAAATCAACAATTATTTAACAGGAAATAAGTAGCTTTGGAGAGTAGAACCGCTTTTTAAAGGCCTACTGAAATTACATTTTTTTATTCAAACGGGGATAGCAGATTCATTCTATGTGTCATACTTGATCATTTCGCGATATTGCCATATTTTTGCTGAAAGGATTTAGTAGAGAACATCGACGATAAAGTTCGCAACTTTTGGTCGCTGATAAAAAAAGCCTTGCCTGTACCGGAAGTAGCGTGACGTCACAGGTATAAAGGCTCCTAACATTTCCCCATTGTTTACACCAGCAGCGAGAGCGATTCGGAACGAGAAAGCGACGATTACCCCATTAATTTGAGCCAGGATGAAAGATTTGTGGATGAGGAACGTGAGAGTGAAGGACTAGAGTGCAGTGCAGGACGCATCTTTTTTCGCTCTGACCGTAACTTAGGTACAAGCTGGCTCATTGGATTCCACACTCTCCTTTTTCTATTGTGGATCACGGATTTGTATTTTAAACCACCTCGGATACTATATCCTCTTGAAAATGAGAGTCGAGAACGCAAAACGGACATTCACAGTGACTTTTATCTCCACGACAATACATCGGCGAAACACTTTAGCCACGGAGCTAACGTGATAGCATCGGGCTTAACTGCATACAGAAACAAAAGAAATAAGCCCCTGACTGGAAGGATAGACAGAAAATTAACAATACTATTAAAGGCCTACTGAAACCCACTACTATCGACCACGCAGTCTGATAGTTGATATATCAATGAGGAAATCTTAACATTGCAACACATGCCAATACGGCCGGGTTAACTTATAAAGTGCAATTTTAAATTTCCCGCCACACTTCCGGTTGAAAAAGCCTTCGGAGGATGACGTATGCGCGTGACGTAGCCCGGGGAACAGAGGTATGCCTTCCCCATTGAATACAATACAAAAAAAGCTCTGTTTTCATTTCATAATTCCACAGTATTCTGGACATCTGTGTTGATGAATCTTTTGCAATTTGTTTAATGAACAATGGAGGCTGCAAAGAAGAACGTTGTAGGTGGGATCGGTGTATAGCGGCTGGCTGTAGCAACACAACAAGGATTACTCACTTGGATAGCAGACGCACTAGCCGATGCTAACCGGCCACCGCACGGATGATCGGGTGAATTCCTTCGTCGCGCCGTCGATCGCTGGAACGCAGGTGAGCACGGGTGTTGATGAGCTGGGCAGATGAGGGCTGGCTGGCGTAGGTGGAGCGCTAATGTTTTTATCATAGCTCTGTGAGGTCCGGTTGCTAAGTTGCTAAGTCAGCCTTAGCGTCGTTAGCAACAGCATTGTTAAGATTTGCCAGGCTGAGATCTATTAACCGTGTAGTTACATGTACATGGTTTAATAGTATTGTTGATCTTCTGTCTATCCTTCCAGTCAGGGATTTATTTATTTTGTTTCTATCTGCATTTGAGACAGAGGCTATCACGTTAGTTCATGCTAATTAGCATGAGCTTCGTCGATGTATTGTCCTGGAGATAAAAGGCACTGAATGTCCATTTCGCGTTCTCGACTCTCATTTTCAAGAGGATATAGTATCCGAGGTGGTTTAAAATACAAATCCGTGATCCACAATAGCAAAAGGAGAGAGTGTGGAATCCAATGAGCCAGCTTGTACCTAAGTTACGGTCAGAGCGAAAAAAAAAAAAGTATTTTACTGCATTCTAGTCCGTCACTCTAACGTTCCTCGTCCACGAATCTTTCATCCTCGCTCAAATTAATGGGGTAATGGTCCGAATAGCTCTAGCTGCGTTGAAAACAATAGGAAAATATGAGGGAGTGAACAACTGACAACGTCACGCTACTTCCAGTAGGGGCAAGTTTTTTTTTTATCAGAGACCAAAAGTTGCAAACTTTATCGACGTTGTTCAATACTAAATCCTTTCAGCAAAAATATGGCAATATGGCAAAATGATCAAGTATGACACATAAAATGGATCTGCTATCCCCATTTAAATAAAAAAATTTCATTTCAGTAGGCCTTTAAACCATGGACCTGTAAATACACGGTTAATGCTTTCCAGGCTGGCGAAGCTTAACAATGCTGTTGCTAACGACGCCATTGAAGCTAGCTTAGCAACGGGACCTCACAGAGCTATGCTAAAAACATATCCACCTACGCCAGCCAGCCCTCATCTGCTCATCAACACCCGTGCTCACCTGCGTTCCAGCGATCGACGGTGCGACGAAGAACTTCACCCGATCATCCGTGCGGTTGGCGGCTAGCGTCGGATAGCGCGTCTGCTATCCAAGTCAAAGTCCTCCTGCTTGTGTTGCTGGAGCCAGCCGCTAATACACAGATCCCACCTACAACTTTCTTCTTTGCAGTCTTCATTGTTCATTAAACAAATTGCAAAAGATTCACCAACACAGATGTCCAGAATACTGTGGAATTTTGAGATGAAAACAGAGCTTTTTGTATTGGATTCAACGGAGTCCGAATACTTCCGTTTCAACGATTGACGTCACGCGCATCCGGAAGTTTAGCGGGAAATTTAAAATTGCACTTTAAAAGTTAACCCGGCCGTATTGGCATGTGTTGCAATGTTAAGATTTCATCATTGATATATAAACTATCAGACTGCGTGGTCGGTAGTAGTGGGTTTCAGTAGGCCTTTAAAAAAAATTGTTTTATTTTAATTTTTAATTAATTCATTTATTTTTTCTAATCTATTTTCTACCGCTTCTTACTCTCGGTGTCTCCTAGCCGCTCAGGCAAATCATGTTGTCTAAAAATAAATTTTCCCATCAATAATGTGACAATGTTAAATGTTGATGAACATCAATGTTAATTGATGTTAAATGACAAAACGGATTAACTCGCTGGAATATAAAGACAATGTATATATATATATATATATACAGTATATATACAGCCCGGCCCCGGGCCAAATTTTTTTAACCCAATGCGGCCCCCGAGTCAAAAAGTTTGGGGACCCCTGTATATATATGTATATATATGTATATATATATATATATATATATATATATATATATATATATATATATATATATATATATATATATATATATATATATATATATATATATATAAAATTTATTTTTTATTTTTTTTCCAATACAGACCTCCATCAAGTGCTATCTATATGTGTTTGTCCCATGCACACGCATAGATATACACATGAACATATACATATATACTGTAAGTATACTTTAGGGCTGTCATAGTTAACGCTTTAACTATAAGTTTCTTTAACGGCGCTATTTTTTTAATGCGCAATTAAGGCATGCATCCTGACTTCTTTTTTTTTTTCTAACATGTCCGTTCTAGCCACTTAATCACATTGTTGATGCAGATGCCCATATCTGCTACATCCACAAATTTGCTTTACAAAAGAGAAGTATGGGATATTTCTCTTGTTGCCCTATTTGTATTTAACTTTATTATTATTACCGACCGGTAGGAGGCCCCGAGGAAGACCCAGGACACTTTGGGAAGACTATGTCTCCCGGCTGGCCTGGGAACGCCTCGGGATCCCCCGGGAAGAGCTGGACGAAGTGGCTGGGGAGAGGGAAGTCTGGGCTTCCCTGCTTAGGCTGCTGCCCCCGCGACCCGACCTCGGATAAGCGGAAGAAGATGGATGGATGGATGGATGAATTAGAAAGGACAGATTTAAAAGAATAATAATTATAAAAAATAAAAAAACATTTATTTATTTATTTATTTATTTTTTAACTTCGGACTTCCCGCGGGCCGGATATTGGACCTAAGGTATGTGGGACAACTTGTTTATTATGAAATGGTTCACATTCTGTAAAAATCAAGCGACCGCCATCTGCACACGTAAGACAAACACGGGTTTTATGCTGCAAACCAAGGATGTACAAACTTTTTCTGCTGAGGGCCTAATATACTGAGAGATCAAAAGATGCATGGTCCATTTTTTATATTTTTAATTTTGTAAAATAACTCAAACTCAATCATATGTATCAAAAAAGAAAAATGTGGCGTTTGTGCCCTTTAATCAGAATCAGAATCAGAATCAGAAATACTTTATTAATTTTCAGCACAATCCCATTCAAGAGCAGACAAACATTACATGGAGACAAAACAGGATCGCTGACGGGTCTGCCAACTTCCGGCGCCCCTTACAAAAGGGAAAAAACAACTCATAGCTATAGCACACATCCCTCTTACATGTGTATAAGAGGGAAACATCAAACATCACAGAACACAAAGGACATTAAAGACATTAAAAGAGCAGAGCTGATGCAACCAGCCACTTCTTACATACAGCTATGAATAAAAAGTAAAAGAAACATAAAAACTGTGGTGACCTCTGCGATGTTCCACGCCATCGTCTGCTGGGGTGGAGGGAGCATGGCCAGAGACAGGAGCAGACCCAACAAATCAACCAAGAGAGCCCACTCCACCCTCGGCCGCCCACCAACTCTCGGCCAGTGTCCAGTCCGCATGGATGAGCGAGGATTCGTCGAAGGAGATCGAGGTGTCTGATACCTGCTCATTCAGCCCAGACACTGTGAAGCCTGTCCGTCCCGGCGCTCAGTGCTAGCTCCGCAGCCCTGTCTCTTCATCCGCACCTCCTCTCCTCCAGTCTCTCCAAATGGACACTGGCGTGGCAGAGACCCAGCAGCTGGTCTCCATGACCAAAAGGCTCGGGAGGCAGATCCAGAAGTCCACAGAAAAGCACAGCAGAAGTCACGAAAGTGCCACCCCTTGTCACACAGTCCCAAAGGGTCCCGAACCGAAAGGAAAAAAAAAAAAAATATATATATATATATATATATATATATATATATATATATATATATATATATATATATATATATATATATATATATATATATATATATATATACCGTGTATATATATATATATATATATATATATTAGGGGGGGTGGGTATATTTATAGCTAGAATTCACTGAAATTCAAGTCTTTCATATATATATATATATATATATATATATATATATATATATATATATATATATATATATATATATATATATATATATATATATATATATATATATATATATATATATATATATATATATGTGTCTTAATTAGATTATCAAAAAAAATAGTGCTCGATACCGTGGTAGAGCGCAATATATGTATGTGTGGGGAAAAAAATCACAAGACTACTTCATCTCTACAGGCCTGTTTCATGAGGGGTTCCCTCAATCATCAGGAGATTTTATATATATTCACTGAAATTCAAGTCTTTCATATATATATATATATATATATATATATATATACATATATATATATAAATTAATTAAATAAATACTTGACTTTCAGTTAATTCTAGCTCTATATATATATATATATGTATTTTATTATATATATATATATATATATATATATATATATATATATATATATATATATATATATATATATATATATATATATATATATATATACACATATAAATAAAATAAATACTTGAATTTCAGTGTTCATTTATTCACACATATACACACATAACACTCCTCTCTACTCATTGTTGTATTTAAAAGTGCAATGCTTTGCAGCCAGTAGCACAGCCTTTGAAGGAGTATATGTATGGGCAGTGTAATATTCTGGGTTGGAGTCAATAACCAGGCGAGGTGACGAAGTTACGTGTCTTTACTTCATACTTCAGAACCGACTCCCACACTTGCTGAACATGCATCCAGAGACTGTTTACCACCTGTTTTGGACTTGTGAAGGCACTCAGTCACTGTGGCAGGGCATCTGTCGCTTCATCCTGGACAATATTCATGACAAATTTGTGCTTTGTTTTAAAGATGTGTTATTTGGTTTTACACTGTATGAAAAAAAATTGGAAAAGGAATTTTACCTTTGCAACCTCATTATACTATTGGCTAAGTTTTATATTTATAAATGTAAGTTTCTCAATACCCGACCTGTTTTTTGTGCCTTTAAAAAAGATTTAGAACTCTACATTAAAACACTCTCTACCTATAACAACCAAAAAGCTGTGAAAACGATGATGCTGTGTTCCAAATTTAAGTTATTTACTGAAATTGAGTGAGCCTATAGCTTTGCACTTTGTTTATTGTGTATATATATATATATATATATATATATATATATATATATATATATATATATATATATATATATATATATATATATATATATATATATATATATATATATATATATATATATATATATATTTTGCATTCTATTATATTTACTTTGAATTTACAACCCCCTGGCGCTGTTTTGTACTGTTTTTGTACTGTTTTGTACTGTTTTTGTACTTACTTTGATTATTATTTTCGACTGTTTGTAAATGTTGAAATGTATAAATAAAGGTTTATAACAAAAAATTAAAAATAAAAAAAAAAAGACTCCCACGCTTGCCGTCAGGGTGTGCAATACAACGTAAACCGTTGGCCAACCAAAAAGTAACCACATAACACTATAGCTGTGTTCTGTGGTTACTTTTTGGTTGGCCAAGCGGACGTGACGACAGACTGTCCTCACTCAGGTCCTCACGGACCTGAAGGGGGCGTGCCTTAAGTGCGGCTGGAAATCGGGAGAAATTCGGGAGAATGGTTGTTCTGGGAGATTTTCGGGGGAGGCACTGAAATTTGGGAGTCTCCCGGATAATTCGGGAGGGTTGGCAAGTATGATACCAGCACATTTATTTGGTTAAACTAATTAAAATAATGGACAAAAGTGGCAATGCAGAGTTAATAGTGTTGTAAAAAATGATATTGGCTCAGAGGTTATAAACTGTGTCTAACAGAGTGTGAAAGTCCATGATATATTTAACTTCCTGTGAGTCCAGACAGGCCGTAACTCAGGTTTTGTTGCAACATTTTCACACTACTCTGTTCACTTACCTCAAAGCCTCACCTTTTCTTTGTTACTGAGAGGGACAAGCGGTAAAAAATGGATGGATGGATGAATATACACACACACGCACACACCCACACACCACAAAGGTCATTCAGACAGTGCACCAGCCAAACGGAAAGAGAAGGAGATAATTGGATTGGACGGGGCTAATGGGCTCTAATTATTCAAAGAAAACAGCAGAATAGTTGATCAAATTGACATTTTACCCCTCCCTTTCTACTAGATAATTACAAGACTTTTTGATACGCTGATTATTCAGTTGATCAAGACTGGCACCCGTTGAAGTAGCCGTAGGGGGATTTTCACCCTATAGTAGTGAAGTGTAGGACATCAGGTTATTTGTAAAATAGATGACAAAGATGATAAAGACAATATCGTTATTTTAAGGCTGTCAAATTATTTATTTTTTAACAGATTAATCACATTTTGGAATCATGATTAACCACAGGTTAACCACAGATTACTCATCTGCATAATTAAATTAATGCTTAAATGGTAAATGGGTTATACTTGTTGTGGAGATTGCCCTCCAGTGGGTTCCTCAGACCACCAAACACTGCCATGAGAGCCCGGATCAGGGTTACAACACTGTTTTATATTTATAAACTACTGCAGGGGTTTTGCTTTCCAGCAACTGTCTTCTCTTGTTCGTGTCTCTCTCGCTCTCGCTTCAGCTCCAACAATGTGTCTCATTCCGGCTGCTGCTAATAAAGGCGACAGGTGATTAGATAACAAGGCCCACCTGGGCCATCTACGCACATGTCACTGTCTTCGAGGCCGGTCCTGGCACACCCCGTTCCGCGGCAGGCCCGCAGGCCACGCCCCCCTCCACACTTGTATAGCGCTTTTCTATCTTCAAGGTACTCAAAGCGCTTCGACACTATTTCCACATTCACCCATTCACACACGCATTCACACACTGCTGGTGGGAGCTGCCATGCAAGGCGCTAACTATGACCCATCAGGAGCAAGGGTGAAGTGTCTTGCTCAAGGACACAACGGACGTGACAAGGATCGCAGAAGCTAGGATCAAACCTGGAACCCTCAAATTGCTGGCACTGCCGCTTTACCAACCGAGCCACGCCGAACCCCCTTAAGAAAAGACCCCGATATTTATACACAAATGCAATCTTATTGTTAAAATGTCCTTCAGGAGCGTTTTTAAATGTTTTATTTGAATGCACAATGTTTATTTGCACAAAACGTGGTAACAGTTGTATCTAAATTAATTTCAGGTTGTATTTTGGGTCGGCGTCTCCTCACTCATTTTTGTACCGACGTATACTTTTATCTTATCGCTGACCGTAAAACGCAGGTGTCTGCAACCTTAACCATCAAGATACATTTTGCCGCCTCTTCCACTGAAGAAAAATAGCAGTCACAAAACGTAACACAGCTTATACACTTTAAAAGTTGTCATCTTTTTTCTTTTACAGGAAAAGCAACCTTTCCATGTGAAATTAAACATGTTTTCCTTTTATTTTTTGGCGAGTATTCATGGTTGGCTTACCCAAGGGGTTGCACACACGAGAAGCTAAACTGAACACACAAGTTTTCAGTCTCTTTTACTTGCCTTCCTTGCGCCTCAGGATTCAGCCTGTGTGCATTCATGGCCTCACAGACAACCGGAAATTATAAAATTCTTTTTAAAAATGCTAACTTTTTTCACTTCAGGGTTAAAACAAATCTGAGGGAGCCACAACAAGGAGGTAGAAGAGCCACCGGTTGCAGACTTAGGATAAAAGAACTTTTACGGTCAAATTGCATAATTAAGCTAAGTGTGTACATGATTAATGCGATAATTTTTTGTGATTAATTACATGAGTTAACTCGTTAATTTTGACAGCCATTCTTTATTTTAAGGTACAATTTGAGGCAGCATGGCGTCACAAGTGTGTTTGGTGATGGTGTGTATGGAGGAAGGGGGGTCATTATTTTGTATTCTATAAAGCACTTTGCGTTGCATTTAAATGAAAACAAATGTATAAATTTTGATTAAAATGGGCCCTAGTGTGTGAATGTTGTCTCTCTATCAGCGTTTGCCCTTCAATGAGGTGGCATCTTCTCCAGGGTGTACCGCCCAAGTGCAACTGGGATAGGCTCTAGCTCCGCCGTGATCCCGAGAGGGACAAGCTGTAGAAAATGGATGGTTGATCACACCCAGGTTTGTGGTTTTCTGTGTGGAGTCTACATGTGTTTGCATTGATTTTCTCCATACACCAAAAACATGCATGGTAACTCAAAACTTCAAATTGCTCATAAGTGCAAATAAACTGATTGTTTATGTTTGCTATGCAGGGGCACCAGCAGGACATTTGCACCCACTGAAAAACATTCATTTTGTGCCCACAATCCCGCGATCCATGGCCCCGTTTTGCATGAAGAAGCGCATGTAAAATGTCAATTATTGAATGACAGAGCGCTTCATATAAAATTTTAGCACTAACGTATTCCTAGCCGCCTTATGCTACATTACATCACTGAGAAGAATGTAATAACATTATTCCCATTTTTTTCTATACACCGGGGAAAAGTATGTGGTTGCAGTGCAGATACAAAAAGCCAACTACAAAAACGGTTAAAAAAACACGGAAACAAGAGAGAAACATCGAAGGGGCTGCAACTAACGATTATTCTAATTGTCGACTAGTCAACGAATATTTTTTCAATTAGTCGACTGGTCAAACAATTATCGCTTATGATCTGCTGCACATGTTTGTTTTTTTGACGTTGAATCTGTGACTTGATTTTAACTCATTTTTAAAACCTATTAATGAATTTGATTGCATGTGTGTTGTTTATATATTTACATAAATGTGTGTGTAAACTAGGGCTGTCAACTTTAACACGTTAACGCATGGGATTAATAAAAATAAATTATTCCGTTATCAAATATGAATGATGATTAATTAAACTTAACCCGGAAAACGTGTGCATTTGTTACACAATCTGTGATCACAATGAGATGTGACCACTTTCGCTTCAAAACAGAACTTTGGATAAAACGAATGTAAATTGTTGGTATTAAAGCGACAAATGTTTTATCATCGGTGCACATCAAGTTTAAAATACCATACTGTAGCGAAACATGTACTCGAGGATGACACAGACAGTGTTGCCAATGCTCTTGGCCACTTTTTTTGTCAACAGCTAGCGACAAATCTAGTGACTTTTCCTGGAAGATATTGGAGACTTTTTTGTGTCTTGGAGACTGTGAGGTGAAAGCAAGCAGCAGTGGCCGTCCTCAGCGAGCAGTGACGGCTGCTGGATATCTACATGATACATGAATGCTAGCGACATCGACAAGAAGCAGAAGAGAACGCTATGCTGGCAAAGTTTACTGATTCAATGTTGTCAACAAAAGTACCACAGTTAAGTTAAACGCGTGCCTTTGCTTAACGGTCAGCTACTGCATATAGGACATCTAACATCTGTGAATACCAAGTCCTGCAAGAAAATGTCAATCATATCACCACAGCTGATCTGTCGTACAGTATCTTGTAGAGGCAAAATGAACCAACTGTACTACACAAACAAGAACATCAAATTGCAACTACAGACTAAATGTGAATTGATTCTGCTTCCTGGAGAACATTGGATATTTGTAAGTAATCACAACTACCTGGGGTCGCGTTGTACCAAATAAAGAGATGAGCATTGTAAATGGTAAATGGTAAATGGGTTGTTCTTGTATAGCGCTTTTCTACCTTTTTAAGGAACTCAAAGCGCTTTGACACTATTTCCACATTCACCTATTCACACACATTGTCATCTGGAAAAGGTAAACCAGCGTGTTTGTTTCAACTGTTTAAACTCAAGAAGAGTAAATAGTGCACTATGTTAAGTTCTTTATGAATGCCTTTGCTACATTATCGATTAGTAACTGTACCTTGTTTGCAAGATTATTGTAAACTGCAAAGACTTTCAAAATGTGCATTTCATTTTTACTATACTTATTTTCACAAATCAATGACTAGCAGTTTAAAAAACATTCCTGTATGACATTCTGACTACCAAATTGCAATCATACCCAAATAATGGGGTATTTTCTTCAGCAAATTTTATTTATGCAAAAAAATAATAAGCCATGATTGACCCGAAAGGGATAAGCGATAGAAGATGGATGGATGGATAATCACAGGTTTAGAGTGTGATAAATCTGATTACATTTTTTTGTCACTTGGCAGCCCTCGGGTAAACATAAATATTCCTGCTGTTTTATTAGTTAACATTATATTAAGTTAAGTTAAAGTTAAAGTACCAATGATTGTCACACGCACACTTGGTGTGGTGAAATTTGTCCTCTGCATTTGACCCATCCCCTTGTTCACCCCCTGGGAGGTGAGGGGAGCAGTGAGCAGCAGCGGTGGCCGCACCCGGGAATTGTTTTTGGTGATTTAACCCCCTATTCCAACCCTTGATGCTGAGTGCCAGAAATTAATTTAACAACAATTAATTTTTAAAGGCCTACTGAAACCCACTACTACCGACCACGCAGTCTGATAGTTTATATATCAATGATGAAATCTTAACATTATAACACATGCCAATACGGCCGGGTTAACTTATAAAGTGACATTTTAAATTTGCCGCTAAACTTCCGGTTCGAAACGCCTCTGAGGATGACGTATGCGCGTGACGTAGCCCGGGGAACAGAGGTATGCCTTCCCCATTGAATACAATACAAAAAAGCTCTGTTTTCATTTCATAATTCCACAGTATTCTGGACATCTGTGTTTGTGAATCTGTTGCAATTATGTTCATTGCATTATGGAGAAAGAAGCTGAGCAAGCAAAGAAGAAAGTTGTCGGTGCGAAACGGACGTATTTTTCGAACGAAGTCAGCAACAACAGTACACAGCCGGCGCGTCTTTGCGGCATGGCGTAGTGGGTTGAGCGGCCTTGCCAGAAACCTGAGGGTTGCAGGTTCGCTCCCCGCCTCTTACCATCCAAAAAAAAAAAAATCGCTGCCGTTGTGTCCTTGGGCAGGACACTTCACCCTTGCCCCCGGTGCCGCTCACACCGGAGAATGAATGATGAATGAATGAGTTGTAAAAATGAATGATGGGTTCTCACTTCTCTGTGAAGCGCTTTGAGTGTCTAGAAAAGCGCTATATAAATCTAATCCATTATTATTATTATTATTACATTCCCGAAAGATGCAGTCAAGATGGAAGAACTCGGATAACAGAGACTCTAACCAGGAGGACTTTTGACTTCGATACACAGACGCCTGTAGAGAACTGGGACAACACAGACTCTTACCAGGATTACTTTGATTTGGATGACAAAGACGCAGACGTGCTACCGTGAGTATGCAGCTTTGGCTTCTAAACATTTGATCGCTTGACCGTATGTGCGCAACTTTTTTTTTGCGTATGTACGTAACTTTTTTAAAATATATAAGCTTTATGAACCTTGGGTTAGGTGAACGGTCTTTTGGGCTGAGTGATTGTGTGTGTTGATCAGGTGTTTGAATTGTATTGGCGTGTTCTATGGAGCTAGGAGCTAGCATAGGAGCTAGGAGTTAGCATAACAAAGACGTAGGTGTTTTTATGCAGGATTCATTTGTGTCATATTAAATATAAGCCTGGTTGTGTTGTGGCTAATAGAGTAAATATATGTCTTGTGTTTATTTACTGTTTTAGTCATTCCCAGCTGAATACCAGGTACCGTGAGTATGCAGCCTTGGCTGCTAAACATTTGATAGCTTGACCGTATGTGCGCGTCACGTACGTAACTTTTTAAAAATATATAAGCTTTATGAACATTGGGTTAGGTGAACTGTCTTTTGGGCTGAGTGATTGTGTGTGTTGATCAGGTGTTTGAATTGTATTGGCGTGTTCTATGGAACTAGGAGCTAGCAGAGGAGCTAGGAGCTAGCATAACAAACACGTAGGTGTTTTTATGCAGGATTAATTTGTGGCATATTAAATATAAGCCTGGTTGTGTTGTGGCTAATAGAGTATATATATGTCTTGTGTTTATATACTGTTGTAGTCATTCCCAGCTGAATATCAGGTACCGTGAGTATGCAGCCTTGGCTGCTAAACATTTGATAGCTTGACCGTATGTGCGCGTCACGTACGTAACTTTTTAAAAATATATAAGCTTTATGAACCTTGGGTTAGGTGAACGGTCTTTTGGGCTGAGTGATTGTGTGTGTTGATCAGGTGTTTGAATTGTATTGGCGTGTTCTATGGAGCTAGGAGCTAGCAGAGGAGCTAGGAGCTAGCATAACAAACACGTAGGTGTTTTTATGCAGGATTAATTTGTGGCATATTAAATATAAGCCTGGTTGTGTTGTGGCTAATAGAGTATATATATGTCTTGTGTTTATTTACTGTTGTAGTCATTCCCAGCTGAATATCAGGTCACCCCCGGCTCTCACAGCATCTTCCCAATCTGAATAGCTTCAACTCCCCACTAGTCCTTCACTTGCACTTTACTCATCCACAAATCTTTCATCCTCGCTCAAATTAATGGGGAAATTGTCGCTTTCTCGGTCCGAATCTCTCTCACTTCATGCGGCCATCATTGTAAACAATAGGGAACTTTGCGTATATGTTCAATTGACTACGTCACGCTACTTCAGGTAGGGGCAAGCCTTTTTTTATCAGATACCAAAAGTTGCGATCTTTATCGTCGTTGTTCTATACTAAATCCTTTCAGCAAAAATATGGCAATATCGCGAAATGATCAAGTATGACACATAGAATAGATCTGCTATCCCCGTTTAAATAAAAAAAAATAATTTCAGTAGGCCTTTAAAGTTGATGTCGTCGATTTTGTCAACTGATTTGTCACACGGACGCCTGTGACACACACACCTGCAGAGCTCACCTCAAAATGCGGTGAGACAGGGTTCAAATCAAGGTCAAAAAAGCGCTGGAAGAATTAAAAATGAATGCTTTAATGTAGTTAAATTTGTTATTTTCCTCTAAAAAAAAATATCGATCAACATAAAAAAATACCAACCTGCTTAGGGCCCCATTTTAGCCTATGGCGGCCATGGGTAAATGTGTGCAAAAGCACAGTGTGACACAAAGTTAGACACACAGCCTTATAAAAGTGTTATCACCATCAATTGATAGCCATACCAAGCTGTTCTAATTGAGTAACATTCGATTTCCAAACAACTCCATCACTGTGACATTTAATATCATAACATAATAGAACCTGCTCGGGTGTCGCAGACCTCAGGTAATCTCGGTGTAGCTGGTTTTAGGACCTTGGACTTGCATGTTGACATTTTTATTTCCTTCTGAAGGTTGAAGTCACACTTTGCACATACACTTTAATCCTGGCATCGCTGGCAATCCTTTAGTCCCCAGGCAAACCCCTACATGTGTTGGGTAAAAAACAGTTGTTTGCAAAAAGAAAGTGTTATAGCATGTCATTTAATTTTTTATTTTTTTTTAATCTTCCATTTATAATAAACATATAATATCTATAGGAATCAAGTCCTTCAAAATGCATGCGGTTTGGGATGTGCTTTGAATTTCAAAGCACATCACCTCGGGTTTTCGGTTTCAGTTTTCGCCAAACATTGCTCCAGTTTTCGTATGTCTTCTTGGTTATTGTATGGCCAAACATTGTGCATCCTTTTTGCAGGATCAAGTGCCCAAACAAATAATTTATCATATTAGTGACTCAGTCTATGTGTGAATTGATAGTGGTTATTTTAGAGTTGGGACCTTATAAATACATTTCAACCAGAGAATCCTTTCATCATCAATATTATGTGTGCGTGGGTTATTTGTTCACAAAATGCACACGGTACACTGAACAACTTCATGTCTGTCTCCTTTGTTTGTGTCAGAGCAGGATGTATCAAGCACTAGGTTTCCTGCGCTGTCCATGCACTGTTCCCGTGATGAGGCGTTCAAGCCCACTGCGTAACCCTAAATGTTAGGCAAATAGTCTTACAAACAGGCATTTCATAGAAAAATGCTGCAAAATAAGCCACCGTGGGGCTGAAAAAAGTAGCAACCGAGAGCACTTTGATAACAGCCTAATTACAGCCTCAAGTCTTTTTGAATACGATGCTTGGCACACCTATCTTTGGGCAGTTTAGCCCATTCCTCTTTGCAGCACCTCTCAAACTTCATCAGATAGGATGGGAATCGCTGATTTTCATCCAGGATGTCTCTGTACATTGCTGCATTCATCTTAGTCTATTCAGAGAGGTGACCAAAACCCAATGGTCGTTCTGTCAGACCTACAGCATTCCACTGTGGAGAGAGGAGAACCTTCCAGAAGGACAACCATCTCTGCAGCAATCCACCAATCAGGCCTGATTGGCTAGACAGAAACCATTTCTCAGTAAAAATGCACCTGAAAAATTTTCAGATCATGACAAACAAAATCCTCTGGCCTGATGAGTCAAAGAGGCGTCATGACCAGGCCAATACCATCCCTACAGTGAAGCATGGTGGTGGCAGCATCATGCTCTGGGGATGTTTTTCAGCGACAAGAACTGGGAGACTAGTCAGGATAGAGGGAAAGATGAATGCAGCAATGTACTTAGACAATCTGATGGAGCTTGAGAGGTGCTGCAAAGAGGAATGGGCAAAACAGCCCAAAGATAGGTGTGCCAAGCTTGTGGCATAATATTTAAAAAGACTTGAGGCTGTCATTTCTGCCAAAGGTGCATCAACAAAGTATTGAGCAAAGGCTGTGAGTACTTATAATAAATAATAAATGATAAATGGGTTATACGGCGTGGCGAAGTTGGTAGAGTGGCTGTGCCAGCAATCGGAGTGTTGCTGGTTACTGGGGTTCAATCCCCACCTTCTACCTTCCTAGTCACGTCCGTTGTGTCCTTGGGCAAGACACTTCACCCTTTGCCTCTGATGGCTGCTGGTTAGCGCCTTGCATGGCAGCTCCCGCCATCAGTGTGTGAATGTGTGTGTGAATGAGTAAATGTGGAAATACTGTCAAAGCGCTTTGAGTACCTTGAAGGTAGAAAAGCGCTATACAAGTATAACCCATTTATCATTTATCATTTATACTTGTATAGCGCTTTTCTACCTTCAAGGTACTCAAAGCGCTTTGACAGTATTTCCACATTCACCCATTCACGCACACATTCACACACTGATGGCGGGAGCTGCCATGCAAGGCGCTAACCAGCACCCATCAGGAGCAAGAGTGAAGTGCCCAAGGACACAACGGACGTGACTAGGATGGTAGAAGGTGGGGATTGAACCCC
The DNA here is from genome assembly GCF_033978785.1 of Entelurus aequoreus. Classification (NCBI taxonomy): domain Eukaryota; kingdom Metazoa; phylum Chordata; class Actinopteri; order Syngnathiformes; family Syngnathidae; genus Entelurus; species Entelurus aequoreus. The sequence goes on along the minus strand of NC_084732.1, from coordinate 36,437,908 downwards.
AGTAACCAGCAACCCTCCGATTGCTGGCACGGCCACTCTACCAACTTCGCCACGCCATCCCCATGTCTTATGTATATGTGACTTTTTTATTTTTAATACATAAGCAAACATGTTTAAAAAAAGCATTTTCACATGTCATTATGGGGTATTGTGTGTCAAATTTTGAGGACAACAATGGATTTATTTAATTTCGGAATAAGGCTGTAAACATAACAAAATGTGGGAAAAGTGAAGCGCTGTGAATACTTTCCGGATGTAATGAACATTTGATTTTTTTTTTTTTTAATAAATTAGAAATTAAAAAGAAAAAAACTTCACATTTTCATTATTGGGTATTGTTTGTAGAATTTTGAGAACACAAAGTAATTTATTTCATTTTGGAATAAGGCTGTAACACAGTGGTTCTTAACCTGGGTTCGATCGAACCCTAGGGGTTCGGTGAGTCGGCCTCAGGGGTTCGGCGGAGGTCAAAACACACCCGATTCATCGTGTAAATACAAACTTCTCCCTATCGGCGTATTACGGATACGGCAACAGCTGACTGGTTTTGCAGGTGTGTAATTTGTTGTGAGTTTATGCACTGTGTTGGTTTTGTTGTTTGAACAAGGTGATGTTCATGCATGGTTCATTTTGTGCACCAGTAAAAAAAACATGGTAACACTTTAGTATGGGGAACATATTCACCATTAATTAGTTGCTTATTAACATGCAAATTAGTAACATATTGGCTCTTAACTAGTCATTATTAAGTACTTATTAATGCCTTATTCGCCATAGCCTTATTATAACCCTAACCCTAACCAAATAACTCTAAATTAAGTCTTTATTACTTAGAATAAGTTCCCCTAGTGTCCAAATAACACTAAATTAAGTCTTTGTTACTTAGAATATGTTCCCCATACTAAAGTGTTACCAAAAACATATAACTTTGTCTTGAATTTGAAAAAAAAAACATTTTATTTTTCACTAAAGAAGGGTTCGGTGAATGTGCATATGAAACTGGTGGGGTTCGGTACCTCCAACAAGGTTAAGAACCACTGCTGTAACATAACAAAATGTGGGGAAAGTGAAGCGCTGTGAATACTTTCCGGATGCAATGTAAATATTTATATAAATTATCTAACCTCCTTGCATTATGGGTTGAAGTCAGGGCAGAATATTCTGACATCGCCACATTAAATTCTAGTACTAATTAATACTAGTGATGGGTCCAACAACACTGAAGTATCTATGAAACACAAGAAGAAATACTCACTTTTATAATCCAGAAAATGGCGGATGACTATAATGAAACTGTTACATGTTGTGTTTTGCCACACTGCCTGGTTGCTCCTTTTTTTACGTTCTCAGACCGGTTGAAGGCGTGGCTTCAGGACGCACCTGAGGCTAATTGCCTCATCAGCTTCTTAAGCTGAGGGGTTGCAGCCGAGAGCCGCTAGTCTTTTCTCCTTTGTCCTTCATGCTTACTTGCAGACAACACTACCTTCCTGTTGATGTTTTCCATATCAGCTTCACTGGCTCCTTTATTACTGACTTCTCTTCGCTCCGGCGTCTCCTGCGTTGGTGCTTCTCGATTTAGGTTATTTTGTGTTATTTTTATATTTCTTAGTTTTCATGGTACTTGTTTATCTGTGCCATCTCTTTTAGTTATTTGCTAAACAAGTTTTTGTACTTTTTTTTTGTTAGCTTATGATAATAAAAGACTTTGTAAATCCGATCTCCGCCTCTGCAGTTCACGTACTAACCAGAACCTAACAGAAACACAGACATTATATTAGTGCAGTGTCAATACAGCCATTGAGTGTGTCATACACTCTCTGAGGCATCTTCTACCCATCACTGGATAATGCTGCAGTAATCGGTGTGATAAGCGAAAACTATTTTAGCCAGTCCCCATTTATTCATATTCATAAGGGACCCATCTCACCCCGGACATAACCTTTTTGAACTGCTGCCCTCGGGCAGGAGATACAGGACACTAAAATGTCAGGGCTTGGTAAAAGGATTGGACTCAGATGCAGAGTAGGGAACTTGACAGGCTTTTATTTTGGCAGCTTCCTTTCACCTCCAAAGTCAAGGAATACAATACTATAATTAACCAAAAAACTACTCGATGAAAAAGGTTCCAAAAAATAGGAACAACTGAAAATCACTCCGAACGGAGGAAAACACAAAACCAAAGACGAACTAATAATTGGCGCAGTAAATGCTATAAAATGTATAAACAAAAAATCGCTCCAACGGGAGGAATAAACAACAGCTATGAACAATTCTACACTATCTTATTTAATAAAGTTGAACAAAAATAGTCACTCAAAAATTGAGGAATTTAACTAATAACTTACCACTTCGGCTGAATAAAGTCAATAACAAAAAATCACTCTGCTGAGGAGGAAAAAGGAAAACTCAAAATAGCCACGAAGGGATTCAAGAACATGGAACATAGACTGGATACAAGGCAAGGCATGGACATGGACGTAGACACTGGAAAGTACGAATGAACGAAACAATCTGGCACAAAACAAAGGAAGGAGTGGGCTTATAAGACACATGAGGGTAATAGGGAACAGGTGGAAACAATCAGGGAACAGGAATGACGTCAGACTGATGACACAAAAGGAAGGGCAAGTGACCTTAAACGAGAGGAGAGTTACTTTTCAAAATAAAACATGAAAATCACAAGACAGAAAAAAACCAAGACAAGACATCCCTCACCGCGGTGTGACAGTACCCCTCCCTCTAGGGCCGACTCCTGACGGCCCAGATTGTCCAGGATGGTCTCTATGAAAGTCCTCAATGAGGGTGGAGTCCATGATATGCCGAGAAGGCACCCACTGTCTCTCCTCCGGTCCGTACCCTTCCCAGTCCACTAGGTACTGTCTGCCCCGGCCCCGGCTACGAACTGCCAATAACTTCTTCACCTTGTAGACAGGGCCGCTTTCTATCATCTCGGGTGGTGGAGGGGACGTGGTGGCCGGAAGAAGCGGGCTTTCTTTGACTGGCTTCACTTTACTGACGTGGAAGGTTGGGTGTACACGCAGGGACCGAGGCAGACGGAGTCGTACTGCTGAGGGTCCGATGACTCTGGTGATGGAGTACGGACCTACGAACCGTGGTGCCAACTTCTTGGAAGGAACTTTGAGCCGCATGTCCTTGGCTGAGAGCCATACTCTCTGCACTGGCCGATATGCAGGAGCGGGTTGCCTCTTGCGATCCGCTGCCTTCTTCATCCGATCTCCTTGTCGGATCAGCACCTGACGAGCTGCTGCCCAAATGCGTCTGCAGCGTCGGACCATGGCATGCGCAGAGGGGACCGACACCTCCGGCTCATTGTCTGGAAAGACTGGAGGTTGGAAACCAAACGCACATTTAAACGGAGAGAAACCTGTGGCAGATGTAGGTAACGAATTGTGAGAATACTCGACCCAGACCAGGTGTTTGCTCCATGTAGAGGGATTTTGGGACACCAGGCACCGGAGACTGGTTTCCAGTTGCTGGTTGAGGCGTTCGGTCTGGCCGTTGGCCTCCGGGTGATAGCCTGAGGTCAGGCTGGCCTTAGCTCCGATGCGCCTGCAGAAATCCCTCCAAAACCGTGACACGAACTGGGGCCCCCGGTCGGAAACAATGTCATTAGGGAAGCCGTGGATCTTGAATACAATGTTCATCATGATTTCTGCCGTTTCCTTGGCAGAGGGCAATTTAGGCAAGGCAATGAATCTCACCATTTTGGTGAAACGGTCCACAACTGTGAGGATAGTGGTGTTACCTTGAGAGACCGGGAGCCCCGTGACGAAGTCCATTGAGATGTCGGACCACGGTCTGGAGGGAATGGGTAGGGGCTGCAATAGGCCCATACGGGATCCAGAGGACGTCTTGTTACGAGCGCAGACCGAACATGCCTCCACGTACTCCCGTACCTCCGGTTCCATGGATGGCCACCAAAATCGCCGGGAGATAGCGAACATCGTTCTCCGAACTCCCGGGTGGCATGAAAGCAGGGAGCTGTGAGCCCAGTGGATCACCTGTGGGCGCAACCCAACCGGGACAAACAAGCGATTATCTGGGCACCCACTAGGTGGCGGGGCTCCACCATTGGCCTGCTTCACCTCATCTTCTATTTGCCAGGTGACCACTCCAACCACACGGGTAAGTGGAAGGATAGTTTCTGGTTCCTTGGCAACAGGCTCGGGGTCGAACAGTCGAGACAGGACGTCTGGCTTGACGTTTCGGGACCCCGGCCTGTAAGAGAGAGAAAAAGAGAAGCGGTTGAAAAAGAGCGCCCACCTGGCCTGGCGAGAATTGAGTCTTTTAGCCTTTTTTATATACTCAAGATTTTTATGGTCAGTCCAGACAATGAACGGGAGACTGGCCCCCTCTAGCCAGTGCCTCCACTCCTCCAGAGAGAGTTTGACCGCCAACAACTCACGGTTACCGACGTCATAATTCCTCTCAGCTTTGGATAGGCGTCTTGACAGGAAGGCGCAGGGATGCATTTTCCCATCCTTCTCCGAGCGTTGGGAGAGGACGGCTCCGATTCCTTCGTTGGAGGCATCCACCTCGACCACAAACTGGCGTTGGGGATCTGGCATGGTGAGGATAGGAGCTGAAGTGAAGCAAAGCTTGAGGTTCTGGAACGCCTTTTCAGCCTCTGGAGACCACCGGAACTGCACCTGGGTGGAAGTGAGAGCATGGAGAGGGGCAGCTATAGTGCTAAAACCTCTAATAAATCGCCTATAAAAATTAGCAAACCCCAAGAACTGTTGAACCTTCTTCCGGCTATCAGGAGTAGGCCAGTCGGCTACGGCGCTAACTTTAGCCGGGTCCATTTTAACTCCTCCAGGGGCTACGATAAAGCCAAGAAGGAGATAGTGTTGGCATGAAACTCACTCTTTTCAGCTTTGACAAATAGCTGGTTCTCCAGTAGCCTTTTTAGGACCTTGGTCACGTGGACCTTGTGAGTATCAATGTCTGGAGAATAAATTAAAATGTCATCAAGGTAAACATATACAAAATGGTCTAGGAAGTCTCTTAGCACATCATTTATCATGGCTTGAAATACAGCAGGAGCATTGGTGAGTCCAAATGGCATGACTAAATACTCATAGTGTCCACTGGGAGTGTTAAAATCAGTCTTCCACTTATCCCCCTCCCTTATACGGATGAGATGATAGGCATTACGAAGGTCAAGTTTTGTAAATACCTTGGCTTGCTGGAGTTGGTCAAACACAGAGTTCATGAGAGGGAGGGGGCACCGGTTCTTTATGGTGATGTCGTTCAGTGGGCTGTAGTCAATGCAGGGTCTCAGGGTTCCATCCTTTTTGTCCACGAAGAAGAATCCGGCACCTGCCGGTGATGAGGAGGGGCGAATCAGTCCCGTTTTTAATGAGGCGGTGAGGTACTCTTTCATGGCCGCCCTCTCAGGTCCGGAAACAGAGTACAAGCGTCCTTTGGGGATGGTGGATCCTGGGACCAAATCAATGGCGCAGTCGTACGGGCGGTGAGGAGGGAGCGACATGGCCTTAGTCTTGCTGAAAACATCTCGTATCTGGTGGTAGCTTGGAGGGACCGAGTTCAGGTCCGGGTACTCTGATTCTGTGGTGGGGTTCGTAGAAAACAAATTAAGTTGTGCTGCATCCTTATTTTGTGTAGCACTGGTGACACATTCATTGACACAGTCCTTCCCCCATGCCTTAATTTCACCCGACCTCCAGTCTATATGGGGGTTGTGGTGAAAAAGCCAAGGTTGTCCCAAAATCATAGTGTGCGAGGAACTTTTGAACAGATACAGGCGAATCTTTTCTTCATGGTTATTTATGCGCATGCGTATGGGTTCTGTGGTGTGTGTGATAAGAAAAAGTTATTTTCCATCTAGGGCTTTGGCTCTAACGGGTCGGGCTAATGGCTCAGACTTAATACCCAATTTAGCAGCCAGAACCCAGTCCATCAAACTCTCATCTGCCCCCGAGTCAATAAGTACCCCAATGTCTGTGATAGTGTGATGTTTTACCTGCACTTTAGTGAGAGTGCGCGTAATGGGGGTAGAAGCTGAGAGTTGACTCACTCCTATGGGTCGCTTAACTGGACAAGTGGCGACGAGGTGACCCGCCTCTCCGCAGTAAAAACACCTTCCTTCAATCTGTCGTCTCTGTCGTTCCTCCTGCGACAGCCGCGCTCTTCCCAGCTGCATGGGATCCTCACCTTCCTCCACGGAAGGGGATGACTCGGCTCGGGTGAAGCGTGGTGGAAGGCTGGTCCGTGCTGCGTCTGAGTGTATGTGGCCCCTCTCGTAGAAGTGGTCCGTGCGCTCCGATGTCGTCTGAGCTGAGTGAGCCTGTTGTCGGTGCGAATGGCGGGCGCGATAAGCTCGTCCAAACCGGCAGGTAAATCCAACGGGACGAGAAGGTCCTGAATCGGTGCGGCCAGCCCTTTCAAAAATACGTCATAGAGGGATGTGGAGTTCCAACCGCTCTCCGCCGAGAGCGTGCGGAACCGGATGGCGTAGTCGCATACCGAGTCTCGGCCTTGCCTTAGTCTGCTCAGTTCTTGTGCTTTCTCCCGGTTGTCGGTGACTGGATCAAAAGTCATTCGTAGGGCCGCTTGGAATTCCGTGAGCGAGCTGCAGATAGCCGGCCCCATTCGGCGGAAGCCCAAGCTTTGGCTCTCCCCGTTAGATGAGACATCATAAAAGCAATCTTTGCTCGATCAGAGGAGAAGGCGTGAGGGTTAAATTCAAAATGAATAGAACAGTCTATGATGAATGTCTTGCATTGTCCTGTTTCACCTGAATACTTAGTCGGAACCGCCAATTTACTTCCTGCTTCGGCGTATGACGTAGGCGGAGCGTGTACGGGAGCCGAAGCGGTAGTTTGAGGAAGTCGCATGACCGTCTCCTGTAGCTGGGAGGTAAGACGGCTCATGTAATCGGCCATCGCCGTCTGAAACTCCTCCTGGTGAGAGAGGCGTGATTCCTGGGCTTGTAGGATCGCTGAAAACTGTCCTTGCTCTGCTGGGTCCATTCTGGCCAGATTGTAATGTCAGGGCTTGGTAAAAGGATTGGACTCAGATGCAGAGTAGGGAACTTGACAGGCTTTTATTTTGGCAGCTTCCTTTCACCTCCAAAGTCAAGGAATACAATACTATAGTTAACCAAAAAACTACTCGATGAAAAAGGTTCCAAAAAATAGGAACAACAAATAAAAATCACTCCGAACGGAGGAACACACAAAACCAAAGACAAACTAATAATTGGCGCAGTAAATGCTATAAAATGTATAAACAAAAAACGCTCCAACGGGAGGAATAAACAACAGCTATGAACAATTCTACACTATCTTATTTAATAAAGTTTAACAAAAATAGTCACTCAAAAATTGAGGAATTTAACTAATAACTTACCACTTCGGCTGAATAAAGTCAATAACAAAAAATCACTCTGCTGAGGAGGAAAAAGGAAAACTCAAAATAGCCACGAAGGGATTCAAGAACATGGAAGGAACATAGACTGGATACAAGGCAAGGCATGGACATGGACGTAGACGCTGGAAAGTACGAATGAACGAAACAATCTGGCACAGAACAAAGGAAGGAGTGGGCTTATAAGACACATGAGGGTGATAGGGAACAGGTGGAAACAATCAGGGAACAGGAATGACGTCAGACTGATGACACAAAAGGAAGGGCAAGTGACCTGAAACGAGAGGAGAGTTACTTTTCAAAATAAAACATGAAAATCACAAGACAGAAAAAAACCAAGACAAGACATCCCTCACCACGGTGTGACATAAAATGCCGGACAAACAGATTTAAGAACACTTTTTACCCGAGAGCAATAGTGTCGCTGAACACAAGACAAGAATGACTGTGCATGTGAGCTGTGTGCTTGGTATTTTTATGTATTTTACGTATGTTTTTATCTATTTATCTATGTTTTTATGTGTTATTATGAATTTGCACTAAATTAGTTTGGCTTACAATTTCGTTGTACAATGTACAATGACAATAAAGATATATTCTATTCTATTCTACAGGTATATTACCGCGGTACCAGTGTATATTATTATACACTACCGTTCAAAAGTTTGGGGTCACATTGAAATGTCCTTATTTTTGAAAGAAAAGCACTGTACTTTTCAATGAAGATAACTTTAAACTAGTCTTAACTTTAAAGAAATACACTATACATTGCTAATGTGGTAAATGACTATTCTAGCTGCAAATGTCTGGTTTTTGGTGCAATATCTACACAGGTGTATAGAGGCCCATTTCCTGCAACTATCACTCCAGTGTTCTAATGGTACAATGTGTTTGCTCATTGGCTCAGAAGGCTAATTGATGATTAGAAAACCCTTGTGCAATCATGTTCACACATCTGAAGACAGTTTAGCTCGTTACAGAAGCTACAAAACTGACCTTCCTTTGAGAAGATTGAGTTTCTGGAGCATCACATTTGTGGGGTCAATTAAACGCTCAAAATGGCCAGAAAAAGAGAACTTTCATCTGAAACTCGACAGTCTATTCTTGTTCTTAGAAATGAAGGCTATTCCACAAAATTGTTTGGGTGACCCCAAACTTTTGAACGGTAGTGTACGTGGAAAAAACACACTAGTGTCTGGAAATAGCTCTTGAAGCAACAGCGTTGTACGTACAGGAGAAAGAGAGAGAGAAGGAATTGCTTGTTGAATGTTCATATGGGTGTTTGTGACACCCACACGGTCAGGAGGAAGTGATTGGTAGCCCTGGGATTGCAATCAACCCATTAATCTAAGGCAGGGGGCTGACATGTACTGTAAATGGAATATGACACTATGAGTCATGGACGATGCCACCCACGACAGCACTTTCTCTTGCTTTTTACAGGTTAAGAAATAAGTGTTTGCACACCTGCAAAGACACTCAACACAAAGGCTTTATGTTTAAAACATATCTTACACACATTACATGTATAAACGGGGTTAAAAATGCACATTTGCCATTATGTCTAAATGGGGTTATTTTGTTTCAAGGATTCTTTTGTGAATTTTATGTCAACATGACTCATTTCTGTTCACTTGTTAGTTATTTTGTTTCTTAGGGTTTTACTTTATTTTATTCTAGCTCTATTGTTATTTTTTTTTGTTTTTTTTGTTATTTTTTTTGGCATAAAAAAATACAATCATGTGTGCTCACGGACTGTATCCCTTCAGACTGTATTGATCTATAATGATATATAATGTAGGAGCACTAATTGTAAGTGTGCCTTGCGTTTTTTATGTTGATTTAATAAAAAAAATATAAAAATAAAAAAATAAAATATATTTATTTAATTAATTTATTTATTTTTTCGTTTTTTTTTTTCTTCTGCGGCCCGGTACCTATCGATCCACGGACTGGTACCGGGCCGCGGCCCGGTTATTGGGGACCACTGATCTACATGACAGTTTTTGTGTTGTTTCTTCCTGTCTAGTGCGCTTATTTTTGTTTTGTTCATGTCTTGCAGTGACGTCACCGCTTTTTGTGAGCTCTGTCTTCCACACCTGGCTCTAATCACTAATTAGGGGAGTTTATCTGTCATGAAATATTGCTTCGTTTGTCTATTGTGACTAATGTCCATGGTGTGCCTTTTGACTTTTGTCTGCCTTGTCCCAATTATAAGACCATCTTATCTGCACCTTCTCTACAACCTGGGGTCCCACCAACAGCAACCATGCAATACCGTAATAGGTAAATGTTTTGTATGTGTAGAAAGCAGAGGTACAAATAATAGCAGAGGAGACATTTATTTACTTTTGTTGTCTGCTTCGGGTATGGGCATACAACTGAGGGATAAACAGTGCACAGTACATTTGTAAAGTTTGACCTACAATTATACTAATATACTTTTTCCCCCATTAAAAAATGCCAGCAATTTGGATATACGCCAATTTCTGTAAAATTTGCATGTAGTTCCATTAATTCCCTTTAGTTTTAGTGCTGTACACAAATGATTCACCAACTAACTGTTGATTTTTTTCTGTGCCAGCTGAAATTTCTTTAGGCACAAATTGTAATATATTGGCATTTTCCAGCTGCAGAGTAGAAAAAAGCATCTTGGCTCCATCTGTTCTCACTAAGTGAACTGCTGGGCTGCAAATAACAGAGAGTTCAATGAGGATATACTTGACTGAGTATTGGCTGCAATTTCAAGTGTTTATCGTCACGCTTTACAAAAAAAAAAAATTCTATACAAAATATCCATACAGTGTACTGTGTATACGTTTCACTTGAGGTGTCTACAAAATATTCAGATAGAAGCACTCCTGCAGAATATTGTGCAAAGCCAGATAGTTAAATGTCCTCCAATAAACACACAATGATGGTCTTTTCTTGTATTTTAGTAAAATAATTTACAAAAGGTAAACATGGTAGGCCTTAGGCTAGTAGGGGCTGGCAGCTTTTGATTGATTGATTAAAACTTTTATTAGTAGGTTGCACAGTGAAGTACATATTCCGTACAATTGACCACTAAATGGTAACACCCGAATAAGTTTTTCAACTTGTTTAAGTCTGGGTCCACTTAAATTGATTCATGATAATAATAATAATAATACATTTTATTTATAAGGCGCCTTTCTGGGCACTCAAGGACACCGTACAAAATCACAACAATAAAAACAATTTGGATAAAAAAACAACAACAACAACAACAAAGATAGAGAAGTAAATATGATTACAATGAATAGGCAGTCAGGATACAGATATATACTATCAGATATATACTATCATCATAATACAGTCATCACACAAGATAATCATCGGGTATATACATTGAGTTATTTACATTATTTACAATCCTAGGTGTGGATGTGGAGGGGGCTGGGTAGGTTTGTTTGTTATCATCACTTCAGTCATCAACAATTGAGAACAGAGAAATGGACATTGAAACAGTGTAGGTCTGACTTGGTAGGATACGGACAGCAAGTAGTGGACATAGAGAGAGAGAGAGAGAGAGAGAGAGAGAGAGAAGAGGAGAGAGAGAGAGAGTGAGAGAGAGAGAGAGAGAGAGAGAGGAGAGAGAGAGCGAGAGAGAGAGAGAGAGAGAGAGAGTGAGAGAGAGAGAGAGAGAGATCAGAAGGCATAAGAAAAAGTATCTGCATTTGATTATTAGCAATCCGGGGAGGGTGTTAGTTTACGGTTGAAGTTGCCTGGAGGTGTACTTTTATTGCGGTTTTGAAGGAGGATAGAGATGCCCTTTCTTTTACACCTGTTGGGAGCGCATCCCACATTGATGTGGCATAGAAAGAGAATGAGTTAAGACCTTTGTTAGATCGGAATCTGGGTTTAACGTGGTTAGTGGAGCTCCCCCTGGTGTTGTGGTTATGGCGGTCATTTACGTTAAGGTAGTAGTTTGACATGTACTTCAGTATCAGGGAGGTGTAGCGGATTTTATAGACTAGGCTCAGTGCAAGTTGTTTTACTCTGTCTTCCACCCTGAGCCAGCCCACTTTGAAAAAATGGGTAGGAGTGAGGTGTGATCTGGGGTGGAGGTCTAGAAGTAATCTAACTAGCTTGTTCTCGGATGTTTGACGTTTAGATTTGAGGGTTTTGGAGGTGCTAGGGTACCAGGAGGTGCATGCGTAATCGAAAAAGGGTTGAACGAGAGTTCCCGCTAGAATCCTCACGGTGCTTTTGTTGACCAGAGAGGAGATTCTATAGAGAAATCTCGTTCGTAGGTTGACCTTTTTGATTACCTTGTTTGCCGTTTTATCACAGGAAAGATTAGCCTCTAGAATGGAACCTAGGTAGGTGACCTCATCTTTCCTGGTGATAACAATGTCAAACACTTTTATAGTGAAGTCATTGACTTTCTTAAGGTTGATGTGGGACCCAAACAGGATGGATTCCGTTTTACCCAGGGGGATTTGGATAGCTTGATGTCAGTGAGCCAGGTGCAAGTTCTACAGAGTTCAGCACTGAGGATTTTCTCCACCTGTGACTTGTCCTTGCCGGATACCAGCAGGGCCGAGTCATCCGCAAACAAAACAATTCACAGTCGCATGCCGATGACAAGTCGTTTATGTATATTAGGAACAGTAAAGGCCCTAATATACTGCCTTGGGGGACTCCACAGCTTACTGAGAGGGGGGGACGGACACGGTGCCGTTCACCTCTACCACCTGTTCCCTCCCCTCCAAGTAAGATTGCATCCAGCTCGATGAGGTTTTGTCAAATCCGATTGCTTTAAGCTTATCCAACAGTATAGCGTGGTTAACGGTGTCAAAGGCCTTCTGAAGGTCCAGCATGACCATGCCACAGTATTTGCCCGCGTCCACCTCATGTTTGATGTGGTCGGTCAGATAGAGAAGGCATGTGTCAGTGGAGTGGTTAGTTCTGAAGCCGGATTGGAATTTGTACATGAGTTTATTAGTGGCAAGCATTGGCGTTGTTAGGCCTATTTTAGGGGGGCTCAAGCCCCCCTAAAAATCTATTTTATTTTTATTTTTTTTATTTTTTTACAAATACATGCCGACATATTCATTATATAGTGGCTCGAATATGAGTTTAAATAAATAATCATATAACCTGTCATTATTCACTCAGTTTCCCCTCACTTCATAGCGTAAGGTAGAGAGCCTCTTTAGTGCGTCGGTATCCAATCCATTCCACTTGTTCATATAAAAAAATGCCCACATCACTCAAAATCCAGTCCGCATTTTCTCTGCGACCTTGCTTGCGGTCCTTGGACTTGTTCATATAGAAAATGCCCACATCTTTTAAAATCCAGTCCGCATTTTCTCTGCGACCTTGCTTGCGGTCCTGCAGGTGTACGAAGCACATTAGCACACAGCACTGCAGAACAAGAGCCTTGTGTCTGCAATTGTAAATAATTTAGTTTTTAAGTTTTTTGTTTCTTGTAGAATCTATATAAAGTAATATGCATTAGCCTATTGTTAAAATAATGAAAAAAATATCATTAAATATATTTGTTTTATTGTATTGTTACATTAATAGCTGTTGTATTATTATAGGATGGCTTGTTAAACATTTCATAGGATTTTCAGAGGGTGGAAAAACCAAGACATTTAATATAAAATGTAAAATGAATAAATACATAAAAAGAAAAAGAAAAAAAATGGTTAAAAGACATCGTCCCGGGGAGCATTTAATTTCGTCCCGTGCATTTTTTTTTACCATCCCCGGGACGACGGGACTACGTTAATCTCAAACCCTGGAAGTTACATTTTATTGTTTGCATTATTTGTTTCAGCATTGCACTTTGAAGATGGTTCCTCAGCTCTTTGACAGCTTTGGCTCTTTTTCAGATCAGCAGACTAAGTCTTTCTTATTTACAGTATGTATAAACGTTTCTCATTTCTATTCAGACTTCCATATATATTTAATTTCCTTAACGGCTTGCCATAATATATACACTACCGTTCAAAAGTTTGGGGTCACATTGAAATGTCCTTATTTTTGAAGGAAAAGCACTGTACTTTTCAATGAAGATAACTTTAAACTAGTCTTAACTTTAAAGAAATACACTCTATACATTGCTAATGTGGTAAATGACTATTCTAGCTGCAAATGTCTGGTTTTTGGTGCAATATCTACATAGGTGTATAGAGGCCCATTTCCTGCAACTATCACTCCAGTGTTCTAATGGTACAATGTGTTTGCTCATTGGCTCAGAAGGCTAATTGATGATTAGAAAACCCTTGTGCAATCATGTTCACACATCTGAAGACAGTTTAGCTCGTTACAGAAGCTACAAAACTGACCTTCCTTTGAGAAGATTAAGTTTCTGGAGCATCACATTTGTGGGGTCAATTAAACGCTCAAAATGGCCAGAAAAAGAGAACTTTCATCTGAAACTCGACAGTCTATTCTTGTTCTTAGAAATGAAGGCTATTCCACAAAATTGTTTGGGTGACCCCAAACTTTTGAACGGTAGTGTATATATATAAATATATTATATACAAGCCAAATTATCCCGATCCAGATATTACTTTAATTCAAGTATTTAAGTAATATTTCCAGGGCTTGAATTTACGACCATTTTAGTCACATATGTGCCCAAAATGTAATCTGTGCAACTTCAAAATATTTGGGAACAAACAATTATTGTATTGTGAGCGAAAGTGGTGGCATTAGCCTCTATGTTGTGAATGAATAACATAGAGGCTAATGCCATGACTTTCATTGTGTTTCAGTGTATCTTGAAGGATCATGAAAGTAATTGTTTCTTGTTGATGCTGTAAACAAATGCAAACCCATGTTTGTTGTTGTACTGAACACAGATTGAAAATAAACCGACTGAAATAAAAATAATAACAATGAATCATTTCTAAGTCTTTGTTAGCCGTTTGTGAAGTTTTGTGCTCGTGCGCTACGTTCACTCGCATCCTGTGCATCTCCTGGGGGCTAAGCCCCCCCTGTCCTTAAAAGCTAGTGACGCCCCTGGTGGCAAGGTAACTGTCAACCTGTTCATAAACTATTTTTTCCATTACTTTCGAAATGGAACTGAGAATAGAAACAGGTCGGTACTTGCCTGGTTCCAATTTGCTTCCTTTTTTAAAGAGGGAAGTTACTCTTGCTATCTTAAAATCTTTTGGTACTTGGCCTTGTGAAATTGAGAGGTTTATTATGTGCGTGATGATTGGGGCAATGGTGGAGGCAGAGTCCCTGAGGAATCTGGAGGGGATATTGTCAAGGCCGGTGGCCTTGTTTGGGTGGAACGCGCTCAATTTTTTAAGCACCTCATCAGCTGTGACCATTTCTAATTAGAAATCATTGTTGGATACTCCTAGCTTTCTGTAGAAGGCTTTAATGTGTTCTACACCAAAACGACCAGAGTGGTGGGACAGCTTGTTGACAAGAGTTGCGGCTATGCTGGTGAAAAAGGTGTTGAGTCTGCTTGCTACCTCCATTTTGTCTGTAATGAGGGAGTCACCCTCCTTGATGCTGATGTTGGCGAGTCTGGCTACTCAACACTTAAGCAGACAATAGCACGCACACACACACATATACATACATACATACATACATGCATACATACATACATACATATATATATGTATATATATATATATATATATATATATATATATATATATATATATATATATATATATATATATATATATATATATATATATATATATATAGTATACACCAATTTCCAATAAAAATGTCCCTGCGCTTTTGACCAATCCAAAAATAATGTTACACTATTGAATGGATTGATTGATTGATTGATTGAAACTTTTATTAGTAGATTGCACAGTACAGTACATATTCCGTACAATTGACCACTAAATGGTGATGGAAGGAGATATTTTCCATATATCCATATTTTGTGTTACTTTTTACTTCCGTAGTCATATTACAAAACAGCTAGTGCTTTTCCAAATTGTCTGCTTAGTAAAAGGTTGACTGTGTGTTTGAGGCCTTGGAGCGTCTGGAATGCAAGCGGTAGACAAAACAAAAGGGGAGAAGAGTACAGGAAGAGGGGGAAGAAGGCAGACCGGATAGAGCCACGCATCGGGATAGTTTGGGCAAGGCTGGTCTCATTATTGCCAAAGCTTTGACAATAAACAACGAAATACCAACTACTGCTTTTGGTGGTCAATTTAACATCAGCTTATTTGCCATTAAAAGAACTTGGGAGTGGACAGCAGACTTTGACTTCCTTGGGAGGAAGAGCTGTCGGCGCAACAATTTGGGGGCTTCGTCCGAGATGGCACGCTGTTGATCGATGACTTCTTGCAATCTTCTGGACAGACTCAAATGGCCAATTCAAGGTGAGCAGAACCTTTCTTTTTAGATAAAATCTGCGTTAGGAGTCTGTCCTGAAGTCTGTAAGTCAAACACTATATTGAACCCCAGCACGCAGAGTTGTGATTTCGATAGATTGATTGCATTTTTGCCGAGCCTGCCATTGCATTAAAATTGTAAATAAGTGGTCAACTCACGCCATTGTGTCTCGATTACCGTGACGGGCAGTTTCATTGACGAGTGAACTAATAGTTGGGTGTAGCTTACCCTGGGAATTTGGTCGTCCCTTAATGAGTTCGGGTTGCAAGATCCCAGTGACGATTATAGGGCACTGAAACGTAAGGAAAAGGCTGGAGGCCATTTGTAAAAGGTACAATAAAGACTCCCGGGTTGAAAGATCCCTTTGCGTTGAGGGCACTATAATTAAGAAAATATAGACACAATGGCCTTGGAGTGTGACAAACAGAAATGTGATGGCGGTGGGGAAAAATGTGATGATTGGCTGCCGTTCAATGATCAATTGAATGGACGGTTGTCGACAATGGAACTAGCAGGTAGAGAAAAAAAAAAAAAAAAGAGAAAAAAAAGGAGAACGTTCCTTGAAAGGGTTAAGAGGGAGTTTACAATACTCGAAAAGTCGTGAACTCAAACGTCTGGTAAAATAAAATAAAAAATAAATTAAAAAATGTAACTGGAAGTTTTATGGTAAAGTGAAAAGCAGAGAGTGTGCTGCAGAGTGTGAGTGTGTGTGAGTGGGAGTGCTTACGCGTGCTCGTGTGTGTGTGTGCTGCTGAGTGTGTGTGTGTGTGTGTGTGTGTGTGTGTGTGTGTGTGTGTGTGTGTGTGTGTGGTGTGTGTGTGTGTGTGTGTGTGTGTGTGTGTGTGTGTGTGTGTGTGTGTGTGTGTGTGCGCTGGTGAAAATGGAACACTCAAGGAGAGAATTTAAGAGTTTGGCGTATGATAAAAGTAAACGGGGATTAGTGGAAAAACGAAATGCAGCAAAAGAAACGATGATTAATGACAGAATGAACTGATTGGTTTTTTGTCTGCCGCGCATGCGCAAGACAATTCAAACGACCCGCCCAGACTTTGACTAGGACACCGCCCCCTACTCCAGTGACAAGAGAAGGAGGTATTAACACGCCCCCTCTAAGATTGATCTTACCTCCGAAAATTAACCCCTTCTACACGTCTGTCCATTTTCCTACGGCAGACATTTTTGACAAATGACATTAACAATAGGGGAAAAGGATGTTTATAACCTTACGTTGCGTGAATGGTTTCTAGGACAACCGAAAATAGAAACATTGTGTGAAGTGTAAGGAAGAGTTAGGGTACAGGAGGTTGTTTGAAAAGGAAAACGAAAGTGAAAGAAAGATGAGAAAGTGACAAATGAAGGTATTCGTAAATGGTATGCTGTTGATTGTGGTTAGCTGCAAGTTGTTTATTTGTTTGTTTAGTTGTTTGAGTGAAATGGGAAGAAATCAATAGGAATAATTAGATGCAAAATGGAATAAAACTATGAGTGTGATAGAAAATGAATGAATAAATGAAATAAGTTCATTTTGGTCATATAATCAACCATCAACCATCAATCAATCAATCAATCAATGTTTATCTATATAGCCCTAAATCACAAGTGTCTCAAAGGGCTGTACAAGCCACAACGACATCGGCCTATCCTATACATTCACTGAACTTTAAATTACCTGGAACATCAACGTTAAAAGAGAAAGTATTAACCCCTTATTTTGCAAGTCTGACCATTTTCCTCCAGCAGAGGGCGGTGCACACCAGACATTTTTGACACATGACAATTATAGGGGCCTACTTTTATATAAGTCTCTTGCCGATGCATACATGCAAGCCATTGTTGGCCTTGTTTTCCCACCTGTACCTCCGGGAGGGAACCTTTGGCCAAACACTTTGGACAAAGTTAACCCTGATATACACGGTGCCAAAAACAATATATGGCAGGACATTTTATTCATCCCATGCAAAATAGGGCTAATGACAGAGCAACAAGGAAACGACTACTTAAATTACAGATCGCTAAGGTTAAAAGAACCAAAAGGTCAAAGATCAGCTAGGTTATATTCGGCAGTGGGTGACCTTGCTTTTGAGTTCCAACAGGTGGAGGAAAGAATCCTCAACAGACATGCGGTTGGACTCGGGTGGTGGACAACACGATGCTTCAAAGCCCGTCTGGGGTAGACACTGTTTCGGCTGTGACCAGCCTGGTCACTGGAGTAGTGACTGTCCGAACATTTCCGAACAGGAAAGGTTCCGTCGTGCCAACAAACGAACACGAAGGCGTGTAAGAGGACGCCCACATCAGGAGCCGCAGCAGGAAGTACAGACAGGACCCCTGCTGGACATGAGTGTCAACGGACAATTTTATCAGCCACCCATTCGATTCTGAATGCAGAGGTACCAAAAAAACTGTGTGCTTCCTCTTTAAAGGTCGAAGGCTTCGCTGGGGTCACAAGAAGGTTACCTGTCACCAAACCACTTCCGGTTCAGATTGCTGGACCTCCTTTACAGACTGTACCCTGACATTCAAATCGCAAAGAAGGAACATTCCTGGTGTTACCTGACGGCTCAACCACCCAGCTGCGACACCACTACCAAGACTACTCCATGAGCTCATACCACAGCCTGAAACAACAGGAATGGCTGACATCCAACTGCTCTAACAGTGAAAACCCTGACTGGCTGAGATGCTTCCGTGTGTTCTGCCACCCGACTCGCCATATGTTATGATTATTTATATATGTTGGAACTCAAGGTGTGGCTGCTCATGTTGACCTATCTTTGCAACAGCTAGCATGGTATAAAATGGACACAATAGTGTCCCACATTGTTCCCTTGCTCTCTGTCTCGCCTACAAAACCAAAGAACTTAGGTACACTGATAAGACACGGCGTAGCTGCCAAACATTACACCGACACCCAAATACCACATTTTCAATTGTTTAGGTTTAGCCCATGGTTATGTTAAACACATAACTATGGGCTGCACTTTAGACACCTGTAGGCTACGAGGAGCTAGCAGCTACACAACAGCTGAGCTAAAACGACACATTACACATTTAAGCATATCAAATAATTATACTTGCTCATTACATACACATAGTCGTCAAGACAGAAGTCTGATAGAAAGTATTCAGTAACAAACGTGTCTGCATCATTCAACTTTCTACAACATGAGCTTGACTTAATGAATTATTGGGGCCACCAGGTGTGGTAAAATTTCAAAATACTATTGCTAAAGCATCCGCCATAAGGGTAGTATTTTTCTAGTATTGGTGACAATATAAATATAAGCATATTTTGTTACTTTCACCATATTGAATAAGTTACATAAAAGTTAGGGTTCAGATGAGTTTGAGTTAATTGTGATATTGCTAAGGGGTCCCCTACCCTAACACCACCCCCCAGTGGACCATAGAGGCTGAAGAGACAATCACTGACCTCAAACATGACCTGCCCTCCGCTACTTGACTATTAGCTGACCTTTTTCTTAGATGTTTCTGAAAGTGATAGTATGACTAACACAGCCTTTTTTTTTTCAGAAACAGAAGGGGGTGAATGAGGGTGGATACAGACTCCTTGGAACAAAATCGACAATCATCCGACTCTGACACATTCCATAGTTTTAACATTTTTCCCGTGGGTAAGAAGTTATAACTAATTTTGATTTGAAAATAACGATTTTACACATCGATAGTAGTTTAGTAGATCAAATTTAGAATATGGAGGAGGTGAGTGTGAACCAGGTATAGTCTTTGATTTCACTGATATGATCAATACGGTACAAGGGAAAAGGTACGTACTGACTTGTGTTGACAATCACAGTGGTTGGCCGGAAGCAACAACAACCTCAAAAGAGGATGCAATATCAGTAATTAAATGACTTGTGAATGACCTAGTACCCCGACATGGTTTCCCCAAAAAGATTAGGTCAGACAACGGCAACCATTAAAAAAAATACTCACTTAGCCTTGGTCGAAAAGGCTTTCGGACTAGAACACAGGTTTGGGGTACCATCCTGAGTCCCAAGGCAAGGTTGAAAGGATGGACCAGAACATAAAAAACTAATTGGCTAAAATCTGTGCACAGACCAAATTTAATTGGATTGACATGTTGCAATTAGCGTTAATGATCATTCGAAGGTCCGTGAATAAAACTGTTTTACCGCCCTTTGAGTTTTTCACCCTATGAGCTGCATACAGGTCAGCCATTCACAGGACCAGCAGCCCCCATGGAAGGAGGACTCAGCGTAAAACCAAAATGGTATTTTACACAAAAAATTGCAGAATTTGTGTGCCAGTTCTTCTGTACAGATTCCCTTCCGCCCGCTGAGAGGGTCAAGATCAAGGTCATCAAACGCAAGTGGACGGAGCCCAGGTGGACTGGTCCCTTCTAGGTCGTAGAACGGACGTCCCACGCCCTTCGACTGGCTGGTGGAGGGGACACCTGGTACCACCTGTCCCTCTGCACTACAGCTGAAGAACCTGACAGATCACCAGGGGATGTCATTGCTGACATCGCCACAACATCTGCCCCTCAGCCCCGGAGACGAGAGAGATTTTCTACCTACATTACTCTTTTCAACTTCTATATTGTATATCTTTATTTGAGACCAGCCTTTATAGTCGAAGTTATCCAATTTCTCTTACTTGTTTTCAGCATAACTATCAGTGACGTTATATTAAGTGAAAAGTTTGATGTTTATCCCCGTTTTGTTACCTAAATTACTCTGATATTGATAGACGAAAGGCAGGATGTTACACTTGGTAGTGTTACCTGACGGACTGGTGTTTGGGCGTGTTCTACTGTCTTTGTGTCTCAGTTCATCCTTCCTGACGACAGTGACTGACAAGTGTCTAAGAACATACAGCGGACTTTAAATAGACTGGGTCAAAGGGGATAGCAAGACTTATTTTTGACCTGTGCAGTGTGATTAATTACGGGGGACACAATAACTATTACCGTGGTAATAACCTCTATATTTGTTACGACTCAACCCTGAACCATTGGTGTCGGATGCAGACAACATACTCTGCTAAGTTGTGCCCATCGTCCCTTTTATGTTGTTTTGGGGCTTGACCTGACTGATACAGACGCTAAAGGAATTATTAAAATTAATGTCCTTGAGAGGGCGTTAACTACCTCTACACCCTCTGTAGCACCTAAAGTACCACCCCACCTCGGTGGTGTTTCAAAGGCTCACATCTGTGCGTGCTAATGACATCACCACCGAAGGCCTGGTAACTTTGACCTTTGACCTTAGGAGCGGGTGCAGACAACCTGTGGCTCAGGTGGATGCCAAAACCTGGGTGACTGTGTTGCTTCTTCCGCTGAACGTCCCTTTTCCCACACTTACCCCGCCCCTTTTAAGTTGACTGACATGTGTACCCTTCTGTTGACAATACCACCCGACTTCTTCCCTTTGTGGCCCAAAAGCTGAATTACACGCGTTTTCAAATTACAGGACCCTCTCCGTCCCCCAACAAATTGGGTGACATCAACCGTTACTGGTGCACCACACTGATAGATGGCTCTAGGATAGGCCCTTAGGCACGAGCTGACTTATTCTGGTGTTGTGGGAAGCACAGATTGTACATTAGAATCCCGACGTCAGCCGTTGGGCTTTGTGCTATGGTTAGACTGGTGACCCCACTCACCAAATTAACACCCCTTGGAACTCCTGTTTCAGCGGCCTCTCTAACTCCCCGCCGCCGTTGAGACTAACCAACCTGACTCGTGACGCCGTTGAGGGACTTGCTGAACAACTTGCCCCGACCTCCCTCAGGGCCGTTCAGATCCGCATAGCCCTTGACCGCATCCTAGCCAACAAAGAAGGAGTGTGTGCAATGTTTGGTGACCAATGCTGTACCTTCATTCCTAACAACACTACCCCCGATGGCTCAGTTCAGAGGGCCTTAAAGGGCCTCCAGGCCCTGTGTAGGGAACTCTCTCTCTCTGACCCCTTCAAAGATTGGCTTCTAAGCACATTAGGCAGGTGGACTGACCTAATTAAGTCTGTCTTGGTCTCCATTCGGAGCTTTTTTGGCCATCATAGCCTCATGCGGTTGCTTTATCGCCCCTTGGGCTAAGTGTCACTAAAGGGGGTCTAGCAACTTTCGAGAATTGTTGGTTTCCTTCCCCGACCATGACGACAGTGACGTGGACTCCCTCCATCTATCTCCAATGTAAATATGCTGTTGTTTTTATTGCTAGCTTGCTCAAAAAAAAAAAAAAACAGCACCTACTTTAATGTGGGGCGTGCTTTAGAAGTGTTTAACTAGTAGTAAAAGATCTTATTAGAAGATCTTAAAGGGGGAGTGATGGAACGAGATATTTTCCATATATCCATATTTTGTGTTACTTTTTACTTCCGTAGTCATATTACAAAACAGCTAGTGCTTTTCCAAATTGTCTGCTTAGTAAAAGGTTGACTGTGTGTTTGAGGCCTTGGAGCGTCTGGAATGCAAGCGGTAGACAAAACAAAAGGGGAGAAGAGTACAGGAAGAGGGGGAAGAAGGCAGACCGGATAGAGCCACGCATCGGGATAGTTTGGGCAAGGCTGGTCTCATTATTGCCAAAGCTTTGACAATAAACAACGAAATACCAACTACTGCTTTTGGTGGTCAATTTAACATCAGCTTATTTGCCATTAAAAGAACTTGGGAGTGGACAGCAGACTTTGACTTCCTTGGGAGGAAGATCTGTCGACGCAACAAATGGTAACACCCGAATACGTTTTTTAACTTGTTTAAGTCGGGGTCCACGTTAATCAATTCATGGAGACAAATCTAACAGTAGCACCAAGCGGAAAAGCCTGGAAAGCTAAAGCCTGTTCTTTCAGACCGCCTTTAAGCAGACTGATTGGCTGTCTGGCGCTGCTGTTACTTGCCAACATGACTCCACGCCGCCTAAGACTGTACGGCTGAAGCCTGGAGACCTCCCAGGTCACCCCATCTGTGGCCTTCCACGGGCTTCTATTTTCCAAAGTAAAAGCTTGCTTTTCTGATCTCCCTTTTACTTTGGTGTTGTTTTTTTAACTAGACAGTAACGGCAGTTATAAACATTTTCTATTAGAAAAATAATTGGCAATTTCGTCTTTTTGACCCTTTGAGCTCACTGCTGAACATGCCCTTGTATGACACGGAAGAGCATGAGATCGGAAGGCATCAGCCTGGAGGCTCCAGCCATACCACAATGTCTGCATGCAGCAGCTGACCAATCAACAGTCAGATGCAGGTGGAGAGAAGATTTGGCCTCCAAATAGCAAAATGAATCACGAGCAAGTAGAGGAAAAAAATAACATAAGTCACTCATAAGTTGTTGTGGCGTAAACACTGCAGCCTTCACAGCTAAGAAAATAAGAACGTAGATTTTTTTTTCCTGTAAAGAGGTAAGCTTTAAACTAAATCATAACGCAATTTTGAAAAACCAATGTAAAGTTATTAATTTTATTCTGCTAATTTTGGACACTTTTTTGCTTCTTTTTTTTGTTTCCGACGTTTTCATATCTTGCCAACTAATCCCTTTAAGTCACGCCCCCATATTCAGCCAGTTGTTCCTCTGCCCCATTTCTCAAATGTTGTCTCAAATTTGAAATGGAGACTGGGATAGGCTCCAGCCCTCCACAACCCTGGTAGGGACAAGCGGTAGAAAATAGATGGATAAATACATTGTTGAATATTGGCCAGAGTTAAAAAAAATGTTGGGGGAGGCACTAACAAAAAGTAAAAAATTAAACTTCAAAGAAATAAACATGGTGTAAAACTCTGCACACTACAGAATATATGTTAAAGCCAGTTATTTACAGTTAAAAAGTCCATTCATCCATCCATTTTCTACCTCTTGTCCCTTTTGGGGTCGCGGGGGGTGCTGGAGCCTATCTCAGCTGCATTTGGGCGGAAGGCGGGGTATACCTTGGACAAGTCGCCACCTCATCACAGGGCCAACACAGATAGACAGACAACATTCACACTCACATTCATACTTTAGCCAATTTAGTGTTGCCAATCAACCTATCCCCAGGTGCATATTTTTGCCGGTGGGAGGAAGCCGGAGTACCCGGAGGGAACCCACGCAGTCATTTTATTTTATTGCATTTTTTACACATGGTACAACATGTTTATTATTTTGTTTATGCTGGATCATTTGCTTGGTTTGCGTTGCACTTTACAGCGTTTAGGCCTTGTGCACTTCCCAGCTGCACAACTTAATTTTGTGTAATCAAGCATTTTTTTACCCGCGCAATGCCTGCCGTCTCTGCATGTTGGGGTTCATGACCAACAAAACGTAACAATATAGTTGGAATAAATCACCCAAAATCCTTGTTAAATGTCAATGACTACAATAGAAAATGCCCAGATTGGCCAACTGATTATTTCCCAAAATACCAAAATGATTGTAATACTTATTTTCTCACTCGGCATCGATGATGTATAAGTATTATCCACAAACAAGAAATACAACACCACCGTTAACATTGTTGTATGGATTGCATCCTCGTGAAGTGGATTATATTTATATAGCGCTTTTCTCTAGTGACTCAAAGCGCTTTACATAGTGAAACCCATACATACACGTACATGTATATTTCCGATATTATATATATATATATGACACTATTTACATCAATACACATATACTTTATTCAGCATCTTTGATTTCCCTCGTTCAATGATTTCACTTTCAGTACGCTGTCTGTTTTTCTTCTTAAAAATTTGTCTTTTGCACTCCAGCATGGACTCACGCCTTGATCCTCTCTTTGAATTACAAACGCTTTCACGCCTGCTTTTTTTTATTAATAATAAACCAACAAACACAAGTTCTCAGGGGGACCATACATGCATTCATTCCTTTTTGATTGAGATACAAAGGAAAAATAGAGACAATCAAAACCTGAGACCAATCAGTGCTCTCGCTTGGGGATAAAGGCAGGAGCCAAAGTGAATCAGATGGAATAGGCTAGCAGGGACGTCGTAAAAAAAATAAATTACATAAATCTTCACATTAAATCACAAAAAAAACTCTGCCCTGTACTGTATTTCTAGCCTTTAATTTCCCCTGTGCTTCTTTAATTTCCTTCTTTCCTCATTGATATTCTTTCATTCTTGCTTAAAGGGCCGAAGTGTTGATCTTTTGTCCTACCAGATCGCATCATTATTGAAGAAGATGATGTCGGGGTCATACATTGTTAAAATTCATATAAGTCAATATATTCAAATTGTATAGGTCAGAAAAAAATAATATCTGGTCTTGATTTAAAAAAGTATTGTAGTGTTACTTAGACTTAGACTTAGACATGACAAACTTTATTGATCCACAAGGGAAATTGTTCCACACAGTAGCTCAGTTTCAAAGGATGGAAAGTGTAAGGATGGAAAGTATAATACAGGTAAGTAGACTAAAAATGTACCATCGTAGCAATATAAAATATAACATATATGTAATATTTACATATTATATATACTGTATATATAATATACTGATATATTATATTTTTATATTACCGGTATATTATATTTTTATATAATATAAACAATATATAGCAAATCCCAATTAACATGTACAATATTACAGTATATGTAACAGCTGCAGCAAAAAAAAAAAAAAGGCCAGCATAAAATAGAGAGTAGACCGAGCAGACAATATACATTATAAACAAAGTGCATTACAGCAATGTTATCATTAAATGTGTTACAAGACTGCTTACATACTGACTGCTGTAGTTCTGCACAGTAACACTGTACAATGTTCTACATGTGTTGTAATGTACAGTCTTAATGTAGCTATAAAGGCTATAGAATGAAACATGTATTTCATCTTACAAGGCCAGCCTACAATAATGGATTTTCTTTCTTACGGGCTCTAAATGTCAGCGTTTTCATGTGTAAAGCTGATAATCGGCATAACAAAGACCATCCCGGCCTGAGAGCATCCTTCAAGGCTTTGTGGGTTATTAAAACGGCCAGCGAGGCTGCTTGCTGATTGCATATTGACCATATCACATCTGATCTTTGCTCCAACAGCACACACTTCTACTTTGCGCAGCATTTTGCTGCATCAGTATTTTCTCGTTTTTTTCTGTGCCATGGACTTTACCATGTTAGCCACGCGCTGCTACATGCTATCAGTGTTCAGTTTCACAGTCGCTGCACTCGCAGTGTGAATCTAAAAATGGGACCCGGTTTATGAGGCAGCTGTGTGCGAACACCTCAGGATAACATTTTAATGGAATCCTACCGATGCAATCCAAAACGCAACAGAATAATCATGAGATTAATTTTTAAAAAACAATATGAAATGTTTGTGTGTTTGCATGTATTTCACAAATTAAAATATAGCAATTTAGACATTAGAACGGAAGCAAATGACAACAGTTTTCAGTCTATACATTTATAGTACATTTAAGGATTTTTTAACATAACATACTCAAAATAGAAAAAAAGTTATTATTTATATATGCTGTATTTTAATTTTCCTGAGGGAACTCTCCTGAAGGAATCAATAAAGTACTATCTATCTATCTATCTATCTATCTATCTATCTATATATATATATATATATATATATATATATATATATATATATATATATATATATATATATATATATATATATATATATATATATATATATATATATATATATATGTGGGGCAGTGTAGCTCGGTTATTAGAGCGGCCGTGCCAGCAACCTGAGGGTCCTAGGTTCGATACCCTCTTCTGCCATCCTCGTCACAGTTGTTGTGTCCTTGGGCAAGACACTTCACCCACCTGCTCCCAGTGCCACCCACACTGGTTTAAAAATGTAACTTAGACAATGGGTTTCACTATGTAAAGAGATTTGAGTCACTAGAGAAAAAAGCACTATATAAATATAATTCACTTCACACCTTCTCATTCAATGCGTTTTTGTTATTTTCATGACTATTTACATTTACAAACTGTGAATGAACATACGTGTATTATGTACGTAACAAAAAATTGTGAATTAGCTGAAAACATGTTTTATATTCTAGTGTCTACAAAATAGCCACCATTTGCTCTGATTACTGCTTTGCACCCTCTTGGCATTCTCTCAATGAGCTTCAAGAGGTAGTCACCTGAAATAGTTTTCACTTCACAGGTGTGTCATAGTTTTGATGCCTTCTATGACAATCTACAATGTAAATAGTCATGAAAATAAAGAAAACTCATTGAAATGAGAAGGTGTATCTTCCTGAGTACATGTTATATATATATATATATATATATATATATATATATATATATATATATATATATATATATATATATATATATATATATATATATATATATATATATATACCTGTATATATATATCATGGGCTGCGGGGGGCCGGCCTCCAGGCCGTAGCTCTTGGTTGCCTCCTGCATGGACTGGGTGGGAAGTTTTGGGGGATGTGTCTGGGCCCAATGCTCCTCCTACTTATAGCCACACACACAAATAGGGCTTCGAGGGATTGTCCAGCGGGGAGACATGGCGGGGGGATGAGAATGCTTCTATGGGGCTCCAGTCCTCCTGACTTGTCCCCTGCTCGTCCATCCCTCAATTGTAACTGCATGTTAAGACACTTACGGTTTGGGGGGCTCTGCATGGTACGGACCCAACATGGCCTTGATGTCCCCCAATTTTAATTGCATTATGAGTCCCCACCCACATAAATATCTTTGTGACGCTACAGTACACACATCAATAGGGACTGGGGGTTGGTTGTAAGGGCTGACCTCCTAATTTTAACTACACAGTAGACACTCTGGGGGCATTATACACTCCTACAACACATGCATGGGTGGGTTGGTGTTTGGGGGTGCGGCGTGTTCCTTATTGCTCCTCAGCCGGCGCAGGCTCCGGGGACTGCGGTCTGGTGGCCTGCTATTCCCGTGCAGAGAACTCGCTGAGGGTGTGAGGTTTTTGATTTTTTTAAATTTAATTGTATTTATTTATTTATTTTTAATGGAGGTGGATTGGGTGGTCAGTTGTCTTCACTTCCGGTTTGTGTGGTGTCATGTGGGTTTCGCTTCCTGTTGGGTGGGGTCTTTGCCCGTCTGTTCTGGCCTCACGCTCTGGGGTCTGTGTCGGTGGCTTGATGTGGGGGCAGCGCAGTCCTCTTGTTTGGTGTGGATGCTGTGTCTCGGTTGTTTGGGCGGTGGTGTGTTTATGCAGGTTTGGATTGGGGAGTGGAGTCTTTTAGTGGGGGGGGGTGTTGATGTCTCTTGTTTGCGTGTTGGTGTTTAGGCTGACTGGCGAGCTGGCGCTGGCTAGTCTCCATGGTCCTGTTGGCGTGTTGTTTTTCGGTCGATTTGATTTGACCGAGTAGTGCTGGTTGTCAGGGGTATTGCAGCCATTGTTTCTGCTGCCGTTTGTTAGTGGTGTGGGTGCCCGTGGCTGCTGGGTCCGGTGCGGGAGGGTGCCTGATGTTGTGGTTTGTGGCAGCGTGGGCACCTGGTGGTTGCCGGGGCTGGCAAACTTGCCAGTTTTGTTTGGCTGGTTCTCGGTGGACAGTGGATTCGGGGGCTGGACCGCTGCCCCGCCGGCCTGAGTATGGATTTGTTTGTTAATATATGTGTGTTTGTATGTATGTATGTAATTATTATTGTTATATATATGTTGTGTGTATGTATATGTGTATGTATGGATTTATGTAGGTATGTTCAATATATGTGTAAGTGTATGTATGCATGTGTGTGTATGTGTGTATATGTATATATGAATATATATATATACTGTATATACATATATATATTTTTTTGTTTTTGGGGGGGTGGGTTGCTTGTCCGGCGGGAGTCGGCGTCTCAGGCTACTGCAGTTGGGCTGCGTGTCTGGGGGCCCCTGGGTCCCACCGTCCACCCCTACTGGATGCCGGTCTTAGTAGGGGCCTGCTAGGTCTAGTCCCCGCATCTATCGTGGCAGCTTGGTGCGCTGCAGGGTGTTCTGCAGTGCTGCAAGGCGGCCAGCTGCTGGGGTACTGACCTTGTGTGTCAGCGTGTCCGTGTTATTTTTATTTTTTTCATTTTATCCTTCTCTTCTCTCAGGGGAAGGATCAGCCAGGGCAGTTGCTGGATGTTCAATCTCCATTGTTGGGGTCCCTGCTGGTGGGGCAGTGCGTCCCATCATTCTGCCCGCGTGGGGTGTGGTCTCTCGCTGGCTGTCCCCTGCTTCTCCCGTGCCTTGTCCTCTGCTGGGCGCGTCTATGGCCTGCAGCTGGTCCTGCTTGGTGGCATGGTGGGCTCTGGGGTTCCTGTCGCACATCGTATTTGCTGATGCTGTTCTGTTGTTGTTGTTGTCTCTCTGTCTTATCCTCCTCTTGTCCCCACAATTTCCCCCTCTTTCTTCCCTTTTTTCTCTTTCTATCGGCTCCCGCGCAAACATTAATACAAATCCATTCAATAAATAATAAACAAATAAGGCAGGAAGAGAAGTATCCCACACTTCTCTTTTGTAAAGTAAATCGGACAAGCAAATATGGGCATCTACATCAACAATATGATTTGCCTGAGTAGCTGGACAGGACAAAAGAAAAAAAGCTTCATTGGTGGACAAAAAGGGACGAATTTTAGCGATATTACGGCGATAAAGAAGGCTGTTTTAGTAACACTCTTAATGTGTGACTCAAACGGGAGAGTTGGGTCGATTGTTTACCGAGTCGCTTTGTATAATTGTTTTATTGTCAAATGTTAAGGTGGTATTATTAAATAATGCCTCGGTGTAAGAAGCAATTGGCATTCATTGTCAAACACGAAAGTGAAGTGGTCAGCTGTTGGCGAGTCTTGTTTTCAAATATGTCTTTATGCAATACACCATGCATACTTGTGCCGCAAAGACAGCAGGGTGCATGTCGCTTTCTGAAATAAAACGGAATATTCAACAGTGAAATACGAAAGATAAGTCACTTGAGGAAAATTAGATTTTACCTCCTGGTAGGGTGTAAACCAGTGTTACTTAATCATAGGGCCAACTGATGGGCTGCAAATGCCCCCTAGAAGGCAGCAAAAAATCTGTTTCTCAGCTGTGGCCCGTATGGGCCAAAGCAGCACTCAGTTGTAATACACTTTTCCACCACTTGTCGCAGTAATGACAATCTCAAACAAAAACAAGAAGTCTGGAGCTAAAGTCCTGGAGAAGTTTCTTAACCCTCCTGTGGTCCTCGGGTCATTTTGACCCGCCACTGTGCTAAAAAACAAAAACAAATTCCCTAAACGATATGTTCTTAACTTGAAATTTTATGACTTTTCCTAGATTGGCACCAACAGTAGAAAAAGTGAAATGTTGCTTTTATTTACATTTCCATGTAAGCTGTACAAAAAATTTTACAAAGGTGGTCTTCGGGTCAAAATGACCCGTGAGTCACAAAGTGTTGAAATCAAAGTCACAGAGTTATTTATACATCACAGACTGCTACAATGTTTTAGTTGTTATAGTCCATCAGTAGCAGAGCTCTTTTTCTGTGGATTTCCAGAGATTATAAAAGGTGCTGCAGATCACAGGGCCCCGAGTTCTCTGTGCTGAAGCCATGAGTGTGCGTTATACCGCTGAAGAGGCTCTAGAGCTGATTTTTTCAGATGTCCAGCAAGACAACTCTGATTCAGAAGAGGAAGTGGAGGATGTATCAGAAAAAGAAGATGGGGAGGAATACAATTCAGAGCAGGATGAATCATCTTCAGAATAAGAA
This sequence comes from Entelurus aequoreus, assembly GCF_033978785.1. Taxonomy (NCBI): domain Eukaryota; kingdom Metazoa; phylum Chordata; class Actinopteri; order Syngnathiformes; family Syngnathidae; genus Entelurus; species Entelurus aequoreus. Next base: position 36,407,459 of record NC_084732.1, on the reverse strand, counting down.
AACCCTGAAGCTGAAAGAGAGACTTTCCTTTCAAAAAATGGCAAAATAACATGGTCCTCAGCAGCATATGACCATAAAGGCAGGCATGTAGAACAAAACATCATAAAGATGACCCCAGGACCCACAAGGTGTGCCGTTTCTCATGCCCATGACATTGTCTCTACATTCTGCCTGTTTATCACACCCGCAATTGAAAAACATAATCCTGGAGATGACAAATTTGGAGGGTTTTCGCAAATATGGAGACAGCTGGAAAAAGATGGATGAGACTGACCTGCAGGCCTACTTAGGGCTGCTATTCTTAGCCGGTGTATACAGGTCCCGAGGTGAGGCTGCAACTAGTCTATGGGATGCAGAGAGTGGAAGGCCAATTTTCCGAGCCACAATGCCACTCAAACTCTTTCACACCTACTCAAGACTGATATGATTTGATGACCGTGAGTCAAGACCAGCAAGACGTCCATCCATCCATCCATTTTATACCGCTTATTCCCTTCGGGGTCGCGGGCGGCACTGGAGCCTATCTCAGCTACAATCGGGCGGAAGGCGAGGTACACCCTGGACAAGTCGCCACCTCATCGCAGGGCCAACACAAATAGACAGACAACATTCACACTCACATTCACACAATAGGGCCCATTAAGTGTTGCCAATCAACTTATCCCCAGGTGCATGTCTTTGGAGGTGGGAGGAAGCTGGAGTGCCCGGAAGGAACCCACGCAGTCACGGGTAGAACATACAAACTCCACACAGAAAGATCCCGAGGCCGGGATTGAACTCATGACTACTCAGGACCTTCGTATTGTGAGGCAGACTCACTAACCCCTCTTCCACCGTGCTGCCCCAGCAAGATGTGTGACAGACAAACTTTCAGCCATAAGAGAGGTCTGGGACAATGTAGTTCTTCTGAGCACACTGCACACAGATGGTGACGTTAGCGATCGTGAGGACAGGAAGCCAGTCATCATCCTAGACTACAACCGCAACAAGGGAGGTGTGGACAACCAAGAGAAGGTGATTGAAACATACAGCTGCAGAAGGATGACTGCCCACTGGCCCCTGGTCATCTTCCACAACATCATTGATGTTTCCTCCTACAATGCCTTTGTGATTTAGAGAGAGATCAACCCAACCTGGATGTCTTGTAAGCAGAACAAGAGGAGGGTGTTCCTGGAGAAGCTGGGAAAGTTAAGTTAAAGTTAAAGTTAAAGTACCAATGATTGTCAAGGCACTTGTAATTCCACTTATTGAAAGAAGGAAGCATGTCCCCCGCACAGAAGCCTCAGCAGCAGTTGTAAAAGCTATTCAGAGTGCAGGAGCTCCTGATCAACCTGAGGATCCAGCTACCACAGCCACTTCCCCAGCTAGGGCAAGTAAGAGAAAAAGAGATGTCAGTTCTGCCCTCAAAAGAAGGACTGTAAAACACATACTGTGTGCTGCAGGTGTAAGAAATATATCTGCAAAGGCTGCGCACTTGCATACTGCCCTACATGTGCCAATTAGGGTTAGTTAATTAAATGGGTTATACTTGTATAGCGCTTTTCTACCTTCAAGGTACTCAAAGCGCTTTGACAGTATTTCCACATTCACCCATTCACACACACATTCACACACTGATGGCGGGAGCTGCCATGCAAGGCGCTAACCAGCAGCCATCAGGAGCAAGGGTGAAGTGTCTTGCCCAAGGACACAACGGACGTGACTAGGGTGGTAGAAGGTGGGGATTGAACCCCAGTAACCAACAACCATCCGATTGCTGGCACGGCAACTCTACGAACTTCGCCACGCCGTTAATTAATTAATTTCAATGGGTTATGTTATTTATTTATTTTTTTTAATGTTATTTTTCATATTTTTGAATTATACATTGTCTTCAATTGTTCACTTGAGAAAGAAAAGAAATAAACTTAGTCATTGGGATGAATAAAAATGCATTCAAAATGCACATTTTTTTTGCTTTTCTTAAGCTATAGAAATGAAGTGAAGAGGGAAAACTCAGTTATTCACACATTTTGTGGTGAATGACAAGTTGTTTCTTCAAGCAAGATGAAATTTGGTGTTTAAATTCAATTAAGCTGCTTATATTAGGGGTTTAGTGAAGACGGGTCATTGTGACCCGGAGGACACGGGGTGTATACAGGAAATGAGGACAACACAAGGGTTAAGCGCAAAAATGATGACTTACCTTATAAAGCTGTATTCTCATTTGCACTTTTATTTTATTGTCAGTTTATTTTACAAACATATATGTTATAATTAATTATTATTATTTTAGTTAGAATGTATTTATTTTAACACAACATACAGTGAGTGTATGTATATTCATTTTTTTCATCAATTTTTATTTTTCTACTCAGCCTGACCTAAGCCTAAGATTCATGTGTGCATGTGTACATAATAATCTTAACACATGGTTTGTAAGTAGTAAGTAGGTTAGATATAATTATTAGATATGACTAAAAGTGTTAATAGTTAATATGTCAGTGGGACTTGGACCCCTCTGTAGTAGAAAAGTTGGGCCCCGAAGTCAAAAAGGTTAAGAATCCCTGGTGTAAACTATTTAGTGGTACTCAACACTCAAATTCAAATAAGTTTATCACCATTGAAACAATGGTCTCAATCACACAAAGCTCCTGCACAACAGAGCCATAACAGTAGATCACATTTAAATTAGATTTATAAAAAGATGTAGATGTTCTATAATATCAACAAGATGTGGTGCATGTAATATCATTTCTCTTATTGTGATTTAAAAAATGTGTTTATATACTTCTGCTAATTTGGGTTCTTAAGCTTTTAATTTTCAGGCTCATTGGTTCAAGATTTCTCATTGCACAACACGGAAACACGCGCGCAGACACACACACACACACACGCACATACACGCACACACACACACACACACACACACACACACACACACACACACACACACACACACACACACACACACAAACACACACACTGTGTAATTATAGTCTGTCCATTGGAGGAGGAGCATAAAGTATAGCACTAAAGAGGACTCTTATAGGGGACTATGGAAAACAACATTTCCACCACAGTTTGTGTATTGTGTGCAGCTGTTTACTTCTTTGACTTGTCTGGAGTCAATACTTTTGGGAATAATTGTGTTTCTTTTTTTTTTTTGTGCATTCAATCTCCCTAATTGTTTATTGGGTCTTTTCCCTCCCCGATGAATGCCTGGTCTGATTATCAGACAAGTTAATATACTAAACAAGGGCAACAGGATGGTTGTCACGGCACAGTCCTGTGTGTGATCATTCTAAAACCATGAGAATGGTCAAATGTGGAGCGTCGCCCTTGTGTGCAGCTCCTTCAGTACTTGCATGACCTCTGAATGCCCTCGCATAATTAGGATTTATTAGATTGGGCACCTGCTTTTTGGCTAGATTGAATAATGAGCTACGGCTTTGTACTGTAAATACCATAAACTGACCTTTAAGCTGGTGACAATGGATGACTTTAAATGTTGTCAAATTCTGCTTCCATGTCCTGTCAGAATCAATCAATCAATCAATCAATGTTTATTTATATAGCCCTAAATCACAAGTGTCTCAAAGGGCTGCACAAGCCACAACGACATCCTCGGTACAGAGCCCACATACGGGCAAGGAAAAACTCACCCCAGTGTGACGTCGGTGAATGACTATGAGAAACCTTGGAGAGGACCGCAGATGTGGGTAACCCTCCCCCCCCTAGGGGAGACCGAAAGCAATGGATGTCGAGTGGGTCTGACATAACATTGTGAAAGTCCAGTCCACAGTGGATCCAACACATCAGCAAGAGTCCAGTCCACAGCGGGGCCAGCAAGAAACCATCCTGAGCGGAGACGGGTCAGCAGCGCAGAGATGTCCCCAACCGATGCACAGGCTAGTGGTCCACCCGGGGTCCCGACTCTGGACAGCCAGCACTTTATCCATGGCCACCGGACCTATGCAACTCCCCCTCGCAAGGGACAGGGGAGAAGAGGAGAGAAGAAAATAAACGGCAGATCAACCGGTCTAAAAAAGGGGGGTCTATTTAAAGGCTAGATTATACAAATGAGTTTTAAGATGGGACTTAAATGCTTCTACTGAGGTAGCATCTCTAACTGTTACCGGGAGGGCATTCCAGAGTACTGGAGCCCGAATAGAAAACGCTCTATAGCCCGCAGACTTTTTTTTGGCTCTGGGAATCACTAATAAGCCAGAGTTCTTTGAACGTAGATTTCTTGCCGGGACATATGGTACAATACAATCGGCGAGATAGGCTGGAGCTAAACCGTGTAGTATTTTATACGTAAGTAGTAAAACCTTAAAGTCGCATCTTAAGTGCACAGGAAGCCAGTGCAGGTGAGCCAGTATAGGCGTAATATGATCAAACTTTCTTGTTTTTGTCAAAAGTCTTGCAGCCGCATTTTGTACCAACTGTAATCTTTTAATGCTAGACATAGGGAGACCCGAAAATAATACGTTACAATAATCGAGACGAGACGTAACGAACGCATGAATAATGATCTCAGCGTCGCTAGTGGACAAGATGGAACGAATTTTAGCGATATTACGGAGATGAAAGAAGGCCGTTTTAGTAACACTCTTAATGTGTGACTCAAACGAGAGAGTTGGGTCGAAGATAATACCCAGATTCTTTAGAGAGTCGCCTTGTGTAATTGTTTGGTTGTCAAATGTTAAGGTGGTATTATTAAATAGATGTCGGTGTCTAGCAGGACCGATAATCAGCATTTCCGTTTTCTTAGCGTTGAGTTGCAAAAAGTTAGCGGACATCCATTGTTTAATTTCATTAAGACACGCCTCCAGCTGACTACAATCCGGCGTGTTGGTCAGCTTTAGGGGCATGTAGAGTTGGGTGTCATCAGCATAACAGTGAAAGCTAACACCGTACTTGCGTATGATGTCACCCAGCAGCAGCATGTAAATACTAAAGAGTGCAGGGCCAAGAACCGAACCCTGGGGAACTCCGCACGTTACCTTGACATAGTCCGAGGTCACATTGTTATGGGAGACGCACTGCATCCTGTCAGTAAGATAAGAGTTAAACCAAGACAAGGCTAAGTCTGACATACCAATAGTTCTGTGAGTTCCGGTTGCTAAGTTGCTAAATTAGCCTTAGGGTCGTTAGCAACAGCATTGTTAAGCCTTACCAGGCTGAGAATTTTTAACCGTGTAGTTACATGTACATGGTTTAATAGTATTTTTGCTCTTCTGTCTATCCTTCCAGTCAGGGGTTTATTTATTTTGTTTCTATCTTCATTTGAGAACGATGCTAGCACGTTAGCTCAGTAGCTAAGTGTGTCACCGATGTATTGTCTTGGAGATAAAAGTCACTTTAAATGTCCATTTCGCGTGCTCGACTCTCATTTTCAAGAGGATATAGTATCCGAGGTGGTTTAAAATACAAATCCGTGATACACAATGGAAAAAGGAGAGAGTACATAGTTCTGTGAGTTCCGGTTGCTAAGTTGCTAAATTAGCCTTAGTGTCGTTAGCAACAGCATTGTTAAGCCTTACTAGGCTGAGAATTTTTAACCGTGTAGTTACATGTACATGGTTTAATAGTATTTTTGCTCTTCTGTCTATCCTTCCAGTCAGGGGTTTATTTATTTTGTTTCTATCTTCATTTGAGAACGATGCTAGCACGTTAGCTCAGTAGCTAAGTGTGTCACCGATGTATTGTCTTGGACATAAAAGTCACTTTAAATGTCCATTTCGCGTGCTCGACTCTCATTTTCAAGAGGATATAGTATCCGAGGTGGTTTAAAATACAAATCCGTGATACACAATAGAAAAAGGAGAGAGTGTGGAATCCAATGAGCCAGCTTGTACCTAAGTTACGGTCAGAGCGAAAAAAGATACGTCCATCACTGCCTCTCAAGTCCTTCACTGTAACGTTCCTCATCTACGAATCTTTCATCCTCGCTCAAATTAATGGGGTAATCGTCACTTTCTCGGTCCGAATCTCTCTCGCTCCATTGTAAACAATGGGGAATTGTGAGGAATACTGGCTCCTGTGACGTCACGCTACTTCCGGTACAGGCAAGGCTTTTTTTATCAGCGAGCAAAAGTTGCGAACTTTATCGTCGATTTTCTCTACTAAATCCTTTCAGCAAAAATATGGCAATATCGCAAAATTATCAAGTATGACACATAGAATGGATCTGCTATTCCCGTTTAAATAAAAAAAAAATCATTTCAGTAGGCCTTTAATCATTGTGTCATCGTCTTCCTCCTGCGTACTAAAACCACCGAAATCCTCTTCGTCGGTGTCGGAGAAGAACAGGCCGTAAATAAGCCGCACCCTTGTATAAGCCGCATGGACCAGAACGAGGGGAAAAAGTAGCGGCTTATAGTCCGGAAATTACGGTACTTGTCAGTCAACATTTTCTTGTCTCAGGGTGCCAAAGATTAGAACAGTATGCAATAATCTAATTTAAAAAAATATTTGGCTTAATGTAAACTCAGAGCTTTTGTCTACATTATGCTCTTAAACTGAGGAAATAATCGATAAAAACTATACAGTGTTAATACTGTAATGTAATCATAATATATAATATCAATGCAAGTAGCAATTTAAAAGGATATCTACTTGTATTTCTCATTGATGTAGAATTGTTTACCACTGTACTGTAATTGAAAGGTAAATCATTTTATCCTAAATAAACCAAAAAATTGACTCTCATTTCTGTAAGCAAAAATATAACTTTGATATATAATATCTTAAAGTGCATTTCATTCCAGTTTGAAAAATGAGGTTGGACGTTCGTTGTCTTTTTGTTTGTTGCCATCACGTGACCACGGTATTATCGCTCGTTCGTCCGTGTTGATGGGCTCATATTGCCCATCCGATTTGAAGCTGAAATATTCCTACAATGGGACACATTTTCCTTATGTTATTTCTCAACATTCCCACAAAGTGTAGCAATTATTGCAGTGTATGTGTATGCATCAGTGGCGTGCGATGAGGTTAATGTCTGGTGAGGCACTGTTATGTTCGACGGGGAAGGAGACGACACAGCAACAAGAATAAGCTCAATAGTTCATTTAGAGCTTAATGATGTGGTGGAGTGTGTATGCTACTGTGTATGTTTGCAGGACTATGTGAAGCGTTACAATGATTATTTACCAGTGGTTGTTGTAAGTGCGTGTTGAGTGAGAAGGTGACCAGTTCAGTAGGGCGAGGCAGGTAGGAGAGTCCGTGAAACAAGCGGGGGTCCGTGGGGCTGAGAGGGGCGTCCAGAGGTCCAAGTCCAAAGTGGGGGTCGAGGATCGAGGGAGGCAAATCAGAATCCAGAGGGGTCCAGAGAAGTGAGGCGCACTGCTCACTTCCAAGGCGACGGAGGGAATACTGGGGAAAACAAGAGACAAATGAGCACAAGGGTCGAAGGTCACAAGGAGCGAGCAAACAAAGGTGAGGAGCCAGAGACGAAAGCTTACTGCAAGCAGAGACTACGTTCCAGCGTTGGTTCTCTGGACACGCTGGCTTTTATGAGGAGTGATGTCATCAGCAGCAGGTGTGTCGGTTGATGATTGCGCACAGCTGTGCTGGTGTGTGGCAGCAGAAGCAGAGTGTGTATGGGCGTGTCCTGCGGCACGTGCAGACGAAGGAGCAGCTGATTGTGCACGCCCCATGACAGTGCCCCCCTCCTTATGCGAGGCTCCTGACGAGCTACGGGGAGCCTCAGGGTGAGCCCGGTAGAAATCCTCCAACAGAGAGGGGTCCGCAAGATAGGAGGCCGGTACCCATGATCGGTCCTCTGGTCCATAGCCTTCCCAGGCTTCTAGGTACACTAGTCCCCTACCTTGCCGACGAACCCTGAGGATCTCCTTGACTGACCATACTGGGTCACCACTCTCGAGGATCCTAAGAGGGGGAGGGGGAGGGGTAGGGGCAGGGGGTGAAAAAGAGCTCTCTGCTACAGGTTTGATCTGTGACACATGGAACACGGGATGCCTCTTAAGAGAAGGCGGGAGAGACAGTCTAATGGAGGCAGGATTGATAATGGCCTCCACAGAAAAAGGCCCGACATATCGAGGTGCCAATTTCCAGGAGGGTACCTGGAGATGGAGGTCTTTGGCGCGTAACATCACCTGTTGTCCAGGTTGGTATGATGGTGCCGGTATGCGGCGCCTGTTAGCACTATGGCGCATCCTTTCGGAGGCTTTCAAGAGTGCATCCCGGGCGGTCCTCTAAATTTTATGGCAGCGTTTGATGTGGGCTCGAGTGGACGGAACTGCTGCTTCGACCTCCTGTTGGGAAAACATAGGAGGCTGATATCTTAGGGAACACTCAAAGGGAGATATGCCGGTGGCCGAGCTCTTCATGGAGTTATAAGCATACTCGACCCATGGCAAGTACTTGCTCCAGGAGGCAGGCTGGCGAGCGGAAACCCAACGCAACATGGTCTCCACGCATTGGTTGGCCCTCTCCGCTTGACCGTTGCTCTGGGGATGATACCCAGAGGTGAGACTGACCGTAGCCCCAATCCCCTTGCAAAACGATTGCCACACCCGGGAAGTGAACTGGGGACCACGATCTGAAACAATATCCACCGGGATACCGTGTTGTTTTACAATGTGCAGAGCAAGAAGGTCAGCAGTCTCGGAGGAGGAGGGAAGCTTGGGGAGGGGAACAAAATGTGCAGCCTTCGAGAATCGATCGATAATGGTAAGGATAGTAGTGTTACCTCGGGACACTGGGAATCCTGTCACGAAGTCCAATGCGATGTGGGACCAGGGACGGCCGGGGACAGGTAGTGGGCACAGGAGGCCCGCTGGAGGTCTGTGGGAAGCTTTATTGCGGGAGCATGTTGTACAAGCGGCGATAAACTCACGGGTGTCAGAAGCCATAGACGGCCACCAGAACCGTCGTCGGATGAAGTATAGCGAGCGTTGAAACCCCGGATGGCAGGAGAAGATGCTGGAATGCCCCCAATCCAGCACCTTAGATCGGAACTCACAGGGAACAAACAGCTTGTTGGGCGGGCCGCCACCTGGTGCCGGATTAGAACGCAGGGCGGTCTTTATCTGTTCCTCCACCTCCCAAGTGACCATGCCCACTATCCGGGCAGGAGGAAGGAGGGGTTCTGCCGTAGGCGAACAAGTTGGCTCCTCCGAGAACTGCCGGGAGAGGGCGTCGGCCTTTGTGTTCCTGGAGCCTGGCCTAAACGAGAGCGTATAATCAAAACGGCTAAAAAAATTGGCCCAGCGAGCCTGACGTCGTTAAGCCTCCTGGTGGAACGAATGTGGAGCAGGTTGCGATGGTCCGTCAAGACCTGAAACTGGTGTTTCGCTCCCTCCAACCAGTGTCTCCACTCTGCCAAGGCCTCATGAACAGCTAGTAGTTCTCGGTTACCGGCATCGTAATTCCGTTCAGCTGGAGAGAGGCGCCTAGAAAAGAATGCACAAGGGTGTACAAGATTGTCCTTACGGGAGCGTTGGGAGAGCACTGCTCCAATCCCAGAATCCGACGCGTCCACCTCCACGATGAAGGAGTTGTCTGTGTCAGGATGGACGAGGACCGGGGCAGAGACAAAACTCCTCTTCAATCTTCTAAAAGCCTCACTGGCCTCCCTGGTCCACAGAAAAGGAATACTGGTAGAAGTGAGTGTGTGGAGAGGTGCAGCTACCTTGCTGAAATCCCTGATGAAACGTCGATAAAATCCGGCAAATCCCAGGAACCATCTTAGTTCCGTACGGGTGGTGGGTTGGGGCCACTCCAGTACCGCCTCAATCTTCTTAGGGTCCGCTCTTATGTGGCCCTTCTCAACAACAAAACCCAAGAATCCCACTGAAGGTGCGTGAAACTCACACTTCTCTGCTTTGACGAACAATCTGTTCTCCAGCAGGCGTTGGAGGACCAGGCAGACATGTCGTTGGTGCTCCTGCAGGTTCTGGGAAAAAATCAAAATGTCATCAAGGTACACGACAACGAAATGGTCCAACATGTCCCGTAAAACGTCATTGACGAGGGCCTGGAAAACAGCCGGTGCATTAGTAAGGGCGAATGTCATCACCCTGTACTCGAAGTGTCCGAGATGGGTGTTGAAGGCCGTTTTCCATTCATCACCCTCTTTGATTCGCACCAGGTGATAGGCATTTCGGAGATCAAGCTTGGTGAAAATAGTGGCAGGAGCAAGGGGCTCAAAAGAGGAGCTCAGCAGGGGTAGGGGATATTTATTCTTGATGGTAATGCAGTTTAATTGTCTGTAGTCAATGCAAGGCCTCAAGGAACCGTCCTTCTTTCCCACGAAGAAGAAGCCTGCTGCCACCGGGGACTTGGAGGGGGTGATGATACCTGAGGCAAGGGATTCAGTGATGTAGTCCTTCATGGCCTTCTTCTCTGGTAAAGACAGATTGTAAAGTCTGCTGGAGGGAAGGACAGCGTTGGGAATCAGGTCGATAGCGCAGTCATAAGGTCTATGCGGGGGAAGAGACAGCGCACGTACCTTGTCAAATACCGCTGAAAGGTCATGATAAGCAGCGGGAACACAGGAGAGATCAGTGGGAGGTGAGGTGGGCTTGGCCCTGCAGGCTGGGGGAACTGCCGACCTTAGGCAGTTAGCGTGGCAGGCAGTGCTCCATGCAAGGACCTTGCCCGTGGACCAGGAAATGTGAGGGTCGTGCTGTCGAAGCCAAGATCGCCTGAGGACAAGCGGGGCGACGGGAGCGTCGAGCACCCAGAGGCTGATGGTCTCGGTGTGATTCCCCGAGAGGGTCAGAGACAGGGGTTCGGTGCGGTGCTTGATGGGACCGAGGGGATGTCCATCCAGAGCTTGTGCCGGCAGGAAAGTCTCCAGTGGAATGAGGGTTATTCCTGCTTGGCGAGCAAACTCGTGATCCATGAAACTTTCGTCTGCTCCTGAATCCAGGTAGGCCCCCACGGTCAGAGTCCTAGAGCTCCATGACAGGGATGCAGGAAAGAGAATGCCTGGGTCTCTCTTGATTTGGGGAACAGTTGTGTGGCTCACCAGGAACCCCCTTGGTGGCGAGCCTGGTCTTTTGGCCTCATCGGGCAGCTCCGGATGGGGTGACCAGTAGGGATGATACTCGAAACCGGTTTTCCCGGTTGTTTGATAAGAAAAGAACAGAGTCCTCGGACTCGAATACCTTTTTGAGAACCGGTACCCGTTATCGAGACCACTATAGTAAAGAAAAAGAGTGGAATCCCGTCCCGACCAGAAATGCTCCGTGGGACATCACAAGAAATGACGTCATGTAGCTCAGTCATTAGGCGCAGATAGGGAAAGCAGGAAAAAAATGGACGGGAAAAAGCGCTCCAAGGTGTAATAAAGTTCGAAACAAAAGGTATAATCCAACGAATAACTTTACTGAGAGATTTGAGCAGGGTAAAAACACATGACGAACACTTTTACGACCAACCAGAAACATAGTAACCAGGCTAACAACCAGTGGAGGCTGGTAACTTCCAGAATTGAGGAGGCCATTTTTTTCCGCTTGCTCACTTCACTCGCGATGGAATGTTCCCTGTTCTCTTATCTGTCTTTGTGCTGGCCAAAGGCATACTATTTGGAGTGTAAGCTACAGTCAGAAAGTTCTTGCTGATGCAATTCATTGTGCAGAGCTTAGCCTTGTGCCTTCCTGAAGAAATTACATTGCTGTAAGTCTATGAGCCTGCCTGATAATTAAGCTGAGAAATGACATTTGGATGTTATATAAACGCCAAGTGAACATGTGTAAAAGGCAGGAATTTTAATTATGTAGTTAAAAACAATTTTGTTTAGCTTACATTTTTCATTCTTCTACAGCTTCAACATGTAATCACCAATTTAATCAAGTTTAGCATATAAAAAAGATAAGATAACACTTTCTTTATCATATGTAGTTTTATTCAATATATTTAATATAAAATATGTAAAAATATGGTTCCAGTTGGCTTTATCTGCTGAGAAACACAGACAAAAAGGAGTGTTATTACTACTGAGAACTAGTGGTGTAACACTGGTAGAGACATCTAATTAGTTCAACTCACATCTGGTTTAGCTGAGGGGCGGCATGCTCTCTCCTGGACTCCACTCCACAGGTTGGTGCTGGCTTCATTTACTGAGAAATACAGGACATGAAATCTCGCCGATTTCCGAGGTCGTTTTAAGCAAAAGTATTTGGCTATATGAGCTATAAACTTCACGGATGATAGCCAGGGGTGTTCTCTAAATTTCCTGAAAAGCACAAGTTGATAGGACACTCGTAGCCACTATGGCGAGTGTTTGTTTGACTGAAGTGGCTGGCGAATTCTCAAAATGGCTTCTGTGTTGATTAGGAAAGGAAAGGATTGATTCCAAATGAACCAGTAGCATGTGATTGGACGAACAAAATGTCAATCTTTCAGCCCTGGACACAATGCATGGTGAGGCCAGGCCTCCGTTGCCCACCCATTTTCAGTGATCTGGCCAATCACATATTGGCATGAAAAAGCATGCATTACATTGACTTCTATGAGAAGCTAATTTCCTAGGGGAGGCCTGGCCTCCCTTAATACAAACTGATAGGGAAATCTGGCCTGTTGCTTTACAATTGCAATATTGGGTTTTAGCCATGGGAACATTTAGATTTATGAACAAAACTAAAATAATATGAATATAAAAAATAAAAAATATGTTTTTTGTTAAAATAAATAAATAAAATAAATATATTTATTGTTTTTTTTAAATCTCTCTCTTCTCTCAAATTATTGGGGAGGCCAGGCCTCCTTCACCTCTATGGAGGAGCCTCCACTGCTAACAACGCACCTCCTTTACGGCAGCTGTCGCAACGTTCTTGAAGCAACCGCAGCACATACATATATATACAACATATCTCCCTTTTTTAACTTTTGTTTTTCTTTCCTTGTAAACGTTACAAAATCACACTGTATATGTGTTGTCTGTCTAATTATAAATAATGCAGACGAGGCGTGTTGGCTGAGTTCTTGATGTTTACTTTCACAGCGTGGCAACATGCAACACTTTTCGGGGTGTCCGCGCATGCTCGTAACTCCCGTCGCATGCTGGGTAGTGTAGTTGTTATATTCTCTAGCTCATAACATCTTTCCCCCATAAAGAAATAATGTTAACTCAATAAAGTGTATTTCTTTTTTTAGCTTTAACTTTTCATTTTTTAGCATTGTAACCACATTTGCAAAGAACTTTTCTCTTCATAGAATTTTCTTTCAATAAAGAAATAAAGTGCAACAATGTCAAAGCATCATAACAAACAGTTATGTCAAATAGCAGCAGAAGTGCACTTTTTGGAGAGCTGTATTATTTTCAGTTTTGTGCCCAAGGGACTGACTTTATTTAACACTATATTATTATTTATACACCTATAGTGATCACAGAGACAGGTTGTTTTTGTGTTACTGTATATATTTGTTTCTCTGAAAAATCCCACTTAATATTCTTTGGGTAACAACAGTCAATATTTATTTATTTTTAAAAAAATTTTTAGGGGGGTAACAGTCAATATTTATTTATTTATTAGATTTTATTTTTTTATTATATAATAAAAGTGAGCTTTTGTTAAACCAAATATTGTCAATCAATCAACCGTGTGTTTTTTTCCATATACAACAACCTATCTGGACTCGATAAGAGAATCGATAAGGAATCGGTTCGATAAGAGGATTCGATAATAGGCTCGAACTCGATAATTCCTTATCAAACATCATCCCTAGTGACCAGCCAGTCCGCAGTAGAGGCAGAGATGCTGCCTGAATCTCCTTTCCCTCTCTGCTGCCTCTAGGCGTGACCTGCCCAACTGCATGGGTTCCACAGTTGCTGCTGGCATGTACGGAGGTGTAGGCCGAAACACGGCGGCGTGGTCGACAGGTCGAAACTTGGGTCTCGGAGATGAGCTAGCTGGAAAACTAGCAGAAGCCTGCGCTCTCTCTGCTGCTCGTTCACTGAGTCTTTGGTCAAATAAGAGAGCCAGGTCGATGAGGGCTCGACACGAGGTAGGTCGGTCTCTCAGCAAACCGTCCTTGATTTCGTGACTCAGTCCTCTCCTGAATGCACTCTGGAGCGCCTTGTCTCCCCACTCGCTGTCGGCCGCCAGAGTGCGGAACTCAAGAGTGTAGGCCGCAACCGAGCGGGAACCCTGTCGGATGGAGTGCAGTCGTGAAGCAGCATCCCCCCGTCCACGGGGTGATCGAACACAGCCTGGAACTCCGCTCGAAAAGCAGCATAGTTGGTGCTCAGCCCCAAAGTCTTGTCTACTGCTGCGGTGGCCCACTTGAGAGCCTGTCCAGAGAGTAATGAAAACACAAATGCAATCTTCGCTCCATCAGAAGCATAGCGAGATGGTTGGTGCTTAAAAATGAGTTCACACTGAACCAAAAAACCTCGACAAAGTTCAAAATCCCCCTCAAAAGGGACTGGGGCTGGAGATCTTGGGTTCCCGGGGGTTTGAGGGGCTCCAGGAGGTGGCGGCTGCCGGAGCACGATAATTCGGCACAGGTGGAGGAGCAGGGCTTGGACTAAGGCTTTACAGTCTAGCCAGCAGGCTAGCGAAGGCGACATCAAGCTTGTTCTCTAGGCTCGAAAATCGAGCGTGGTGGGCCTGAATCTCAGCGTGCATGGCCGTGAGGTTAGGAGCCGTGGGGGGTCGAGGAAGGGACGCGGACTTGGGTCTGCTTGTGCCGTCCGGTTCCGACATGGCTGGAACGTACTGTTATATTCGACGGGGAAGGAGACGACACAGCAACAAGAATAAGCTCAATAGTTTATTTAGAGGTTGATCATGTGGTGGAGTGTGTATGCTACTGTGTATGTTTGCAGGACTATGTGAAGCGTTACAATTAATATTTACCAATGGTTGTTGTAAGTGCGTGTTGAGTGAGAAGGTGACCAGTTCAGTAGGGCGAGGCAGGTAGGAGAGTCCGTGAAACAAGCGGGGGTCCGTGGGGCTGAGAGGGGCGTCCAGAGGTCCAAGTCCAAAGTGGGGGTCGAGGATCGAGGGAGGCAAATCAGAATCCAGAGGGGTCCAGAGAAGTGAGGCGCACTGCTCACTTCCAAGGCGACGGAGGGAATACTGGGGAAAACAAGAGACAAATGAGCACAAGGGTCGAAGGTCACAAGGAGCGAGCAAACAAAGGTGAGGAGCCAGAGACGAAAGCTTACTGCAAGCAGAGACTACGTTCCAGCGTTGGTTCTCTGGACACGCTGGCTTTTATGAGGAGTGATGTCATCAGCAGCAGGTGTGTCGGTTGATGATTGCGCACAGCTGTGCTGGTGTGTGGCAGCAGAAGCAGAGTGTGTATGGGTGTGCCCTGCGGCACGTGCAGACGAAGGAGCAGCTGATTGTGCACGCCCCATGACAGGCACTGCATCATCACAGTCAGATTTACAAACATATGAACCCTAAATAGTATCTTATTCACCATGTGATTGGCAGCAGTTAACGGGTTATGTTTAAAAGCTCATACCAGCATTCTTCCCTGCTTGGCACTCGATCAGCATCAAGGGTTGGAATTGGGGGTTAAATCACCAAAAATTATTCCCGATCAGCATCAAGGGTTGGAATTGGGGGTTAAATCACCAAAAATGATTCCCGGGTGCGGCGCCGCCGCTGCCCACTGCTCCCCTCACCTCCCAGGAGGTGAACAAGGGGATGGGTCAAATGCAGAGGACACATTTCACCACACCTAGTGTGTGTGTGACAATCATTGGTACTGTAACTTAACTTTAACTTTACACTTACAAACTGTAGCACACAAAAAAGCACATTCAATAAAATAAATGTTATTGTGGTCTTACCTTTACTTATAAGTGCGGGAACAGTGGTGTTCGTGTTGGAAGAGTTGTGAATGAATGAAATATGAAATCCGTGCTGCAGTCTGCAGGTGTACCTAATTTTGTGTCCCTGCGGTCGTTCGCGGCTTCTCCAGCGCGAGCATTGTTGTTTTTGCACTTTTTGGCTTCTTGTTAAGTGACTTTTTTTTGGATGGATTCGGTCTTGCACGTGGAGGGTTTGGGTGTGGGCTTTGGTTGGTGTGGCCGCGGCGCTCCCGTCGGGCGGTGCATTCTGTGGCGGAGGTGCTTGGCACCAGGAGGCGGGGTTATGAGACGAGACTCTCACAATGCGTCTTCGCAGCAGAGTTTTATGATCGCTCAGCACAAGAAATACGTTACACACATACAGTTGTTAACAAAATACACTGTACATTATATGCCTCAGCTAACTAAACTATGGAAATGTATAATATAATTCATATAGCAATACGGTCTCACTGCACAGCAGGCCAGCAGTTAGCCGAGTCATTGCGCACAATCCATGTTGAGGCACAACTGAGTGACGTGCCTCAACTGGCTGCTGATCACCGCACCGTCTCTTCTCAGTATTTGAACGGCAAATGTGAAAATAAAAATACAAATAATCTAAAACTGGTGAAGTTAAATGGAAAATAACTTTAGTATAATCACTGGATACATATAACAATTTAATTATTATTTTTTTCTTTTTACTTTTTTTTTCTTTCCATGATGGCAGGTGAGGCCGTGCCTCTCCTGCCTCTAGTGACTGCACACCACTGGTATGCATCCACTTCTGTGTTGGACTGCATGTGGTTTGCATTGTGCTGTTTTTGTATAGCCACAAAAAGCAATGTTGTGGTAAGGAACATGGTGGAACTTCCATCTTATGTTACTCAGCTTCCTGGTCACATGATCTCGTGGTGACTTTGTGACGAATCAGCACAAGATGCACAGCTCAAGTATGTTTTGCCTGCGTTACCCAAAGATGTCAAAATACATACAGAAAACAGCAAGTCCAATAATTGGGATAAAATGATGTGAGTGAACATACAGTAAGCTCAAAAGGGGGACTTCTTTAAAAAAAAAGAAAAAAAGCTGCAGTATAGCAATATTGCTACTTCTTCCACACCATATAATATGCGCTCCTCCTTGTTAGAACTGTAGAAGAATAATGTTCTTGCTGCAACTTATGCAGTACTAAAATATTAATCAGGGTTGCTTTGTGCAGGAATCCCTCAGGACATGCAGGAGAAGCAGTTGTGGACACAAGAACAATATAATGTACCACTAACCACCTTTCACAACCAAATCAGGTATTACACACAGCGTTGGTCACACCATTACTTGACAGCTAAACAACATAATGGACATATAAAACATGTAAAATCATGTTTTCTTTATTTGTTACTACAGGCTATCAGTGGATTACTTATTGGATTCATACTAATATTTAATACAGAATTCAAATTTTGATTGCATTACAATAAACACTTTTATGCTAGATCCACTCGACGTGTGTGTGTGTGTGTGTGTGTGTGGGTGGGGGGCTCCCCACATCTGTGGTCCCCTCCAAGGTCTCTCATTGTATCCCATTGGGTTGAGTTTTGTCTTGCCCTGATGTGGGATCTGAGCCGAGGATGTCGTTGTGGCTTGTGCAGCCCTTTGAGACACTCGTGATTTAGGGCTATATAAGTAAACTTTGATTGATTGATTGAAACAGAGTTTTAGTGCATGTAAAACAATTCACAGTGCTTCACTTGCTAAAATAGTTTTTTCCCTCAAAACACCTCACAATGACATGAAAAGACAGCCTTTTGCAGCTTCTACTTGATAATGTGAACACAAACACATTAAAAAATTAGCAAATATTAAAAAAACAATAATTATATGACACATTTGAGAAGAAGTGCACTTACCGGATGTACTGTGCAGTCACATATGAACCACTTTTAAGAAACAACAGCTTACTTTTAAACATTCAAGCCAGTTTCTTAAGTTAGCGCATGAAAAGTTCAAAGGGGTCATAATATGCAAAATTCACTTGTCTTGCCTGTTGGCCAAAAATGTGAATTGAAACCAAGGAGGCGCTGAGATATTTATAAAACAATTTTGCCTCGTCATAAACGAGTCGTTAGAAACTGACATCAGCGGAGATCGCCATACATGCTGGAATTTTAATTTTACTGAGGGAACCCTCCTGAAGGAATCAATAAAGTACTATCTATCTATCTATCTATCTACATGCTAGAGCAGTGATTCTCAAACTGTGGTACGTGTACCACTTGTGGTACGCCAAAAATCCCTTGATTAAATAAAAAAAAATATTTTCCTATATTCAAACAGTGGTACTGTTCAAACTGTACGGTCAAAAAATATATTATATATACTTGCTAAAAAAAACAACTCTGCCTTGTTTTTAAAGAATACTGAGACTTGTTATGCTACTGTATTTTAATGTTGTTCATTATGGTGGTAGTTGGAGAGCCAAGGGTTTTCTGAGGTGGTGCTTGGTGAAAAAAACTCTGTGCTCGAGGTTTTCCGCAAGACCTTTATTTTTTTTTTACGCAGCGGTCCATGTAGTCCAAAATAAAAAATTTCCACGGTGCGACTCCACGAGTGAAAATACTTGGTCATTCTTAGTATTAACCAGCACAGGTCAACAGTGTTGGGTTAGTTACTGAAAACCAGTAACTAGTTACAGTTACTAGTTACTTTGTTTCAAAAGTAACTCAGTTACTAACTCAGTTACTTACACCAAAAAGTAATGTGTTACTGTGAAAAGTAACTATTTAGTTACTTTTTTTTTTTAAAAAGCTCCCATTAATGCCCTTTTAGCCTTCATTTCAGTACTGTTATTGCACTGGAGAATAATACAATCTGTTGATCAACTTGACATGCATTTGCATCACTGAACTCTGCTAAGCAATGTGGTCTACATACAACACACAAAGACAAAGATATGTTTCAAAGGGCCAATTTATTTCAGGCCAGAACAAATTGACAAAACTATTTTAAATAGCTGCAACATAACATACATAAGTAACAAACAGCATAATAACAACATAGCTGTAAACCAAGGAAGTACTTTAACTTTACATACCAAAGCCTAACCAGGCGTTTTCTCTCTCAAGGAATTCTGAAATAAAATCATGTCTGAAGCTCAGAACACTCTACACATTTCCCCAGTTTTAGTTTAGAGATAAGGAAAGATTGGACTGCCCCACTAGCATCCCTCTTTTTGTTTGTGAACTTTATAGTCTATACATTTAGAGTGATGTGATAATCAAACACCCTAGAAGTCTAGAAATAAAGAGTATATAAGAGAATTGACAGAGTGTGTGTACTATAATTTATAATAATATTGATTTTGATTCAATATTATGTTTTGAGCAATGACAGTTTGAAATAAAATAAAAACAGCTTTGATTTATTAGTCAACATTGCAACTCTTTCTAAATTAATTTCACCTTTAAGCTTTTTTATTTCAATTTTGTTATGTTTTTGTTTATTTTAATAGTATTTTTAGAATGTGCTGTGGTCCTTTAAAACATTAACTGTGGGCCGCAAATGGCCTCCGGTGCACACTTTTGACACCCCGGCTATAGATAATAAAAAATTAAATCTGATAAATCTATCGATAAAAAGCTGAGCCTGGCGACGCATGCGCGTTAACAACTCTCTCGCTCTCTCTGTCTCCGCCCCTCCCTCACGAATGCTGCTGCGTGCACCCCACCCCTCCCTCCCCCCCCACACTCAGACACACGCACACACACACAGCGCGCCTCCTCCGTGTGACACAAGAGATTCAGAAGAACGACACCGTACTTTGTAACGCGTTAGTCCCAACACTGCAGGTCAATACACAAACTTCCAGAAATAAAAAGTGCCTGGTGTATATATATATATATATATATATATATATATATATATATATATATATATATATACAGTATATATATATATGGTCAAGGTTTCTGTGGTTTATCCGTTATACAGTGCTTAATACCGTTAGGTCAGGAAAAAACACAAGCTATTTCATCCCTACAAGCCTGTTTCGCAGGTTTCTCTGCTCTTCAGGGGATTTTATTGAAGTGTCTGTGGTCGTTACATATATATATAGGGTACATTACATGGGGGTGTGGCCATTGTTACACAGTAGTGCCTTGCTTCTGTGCCGGCATGATGAGACCGATGCTGTGTGATTGTTATAACTTGTTTTAAAGGTGTCTTCTGTGAGTCCAATGTATGTCTCTGTGTTTGAGTTGTCCTTGCGGGTGACGCTGGCTTGGTAAACAACTGATGTTTTTAAAACGTTTCTGTTTTGTGGGCAGTTAAGCCTTTGTCTGTAATTGCAGCTATCTGTGGCGTTAGAGTCGTTAGCGGTTGCTTGTCTGTGAGTGCTCAGGATCTTTTTATGTGAGTCAATGGTTTGTTTGATATTCATCATGCAGCTGTAGCTAAGTTTCAAGGTGTTCCTGTTGAATATCTTCCTGAGTACATGTTTTTATATATACAGTATATATATATATATACACAGAAGGATTTACCCAAAACTACACTTAGTCACGGAGACCGTTCCAATATCTTATGGCAACGGTGGAACAGTAAGTCAAATAACAGTAGATATATAACAATCTGTAATGATACGATTAGCATGTAGCATACTTCTGACCAATTATGTTAGCAAGTAGTAAGCAAGACACTGGCACATGTCGTTGGAATTAGGGTTTAGCATACATTGCTAAACAGTTATTTTTGTCTGTTGATATATATACATACATATAAATATATAAAAATATATATACATGAAAAAAAAAAAAAAAAAAAATATATATATATATATATATATATATATATATATATATATATATATATATATATATATATATATATATATATATATATATATATATATATATATATATATACACCGGTATACATATATATATATATCAAATGATATGTAACGCTACATGAGCGACTAATTATCTTAACCGGATTACATGCAGATGAGAAACAGCAATGTATAATGTAATATTCCTGCTTAGATGTACATAGTTTTTTTTAAATAGGGGGACAGACAAGTTAACACTGTAGTGTATACCCTTGAAAGCTAATAAATAAACTTTTGAGATGCTTTCATCTTGTTTCTGAAGTCTTCTTTGCTTTTTCTCTTGCTGCAAGTCAGGCTGACTTGTTCATGAATACCGTATTTTCCGCACCATAAGCCGCCCCGTGTTGTAAGCCGCACCTTCAATGAATAGCATATTTCAAAACTTTGTTTACCTATTAGCCGCCCCGTGTTATTAGCCGCACCTACGCTACACTAAAGTGAATGTCAAAAAAACAGTCGGATAGGTCAGTCAAACTTTAATAATATATTACAAACCAGCGTTCTAACAACTCTGTTCACTCCCAAAATGTAATGTGCAAATGTGCAATCACAAAAATAGTAACACTCAAAATAGTGCAGAGCAATAGCAACATCAATAACTCAACGTTGCTCGAACGTTAATGTCACACAACACACAAAATAAACATTTAAAGCTTACTTTCTGAAGTTATTACTCATCCACAAATCCCTCGAATTCTTCTTCTTCGGTGTGCTTCACTTGTTTTTTGACACCATCGATGTGGACGCGCATGCAGTCATAGATCAACAGGGACGGAGCTGCGTGAAAAAAGTCACCCGGTCTCTTCGCTCATCTTTTCTTCATCCATCCATCCCTTCGAGTTAGCTTTTATGATGACGCCGGCTGGAAAGTTCTCTTTTGGCAAGGTCTTCCTTTTGAATATCACCGTGGGTGGAAGTTTCTGGCCATTAGCATGGCAAGCTAGAACCACAGTAGGACGACTTCTTCTCTGTGGTGCGAATATTCACCGTATGTGCTCCCGTTGTATCCACAGTGCGGTTCACAGGAACATCAAAAGTCAGTGGGACCTTGTACGCGTGTCTCTTAGTAGGAGACATTTTGTGGTCTTTACAGAAACACACAAATGAAATGAAACGTAATATCCGTGCGCTTCTTCTTCTACGGGGGCGGGTGCTCACCTTGGCGGTTGCTTACAGTAGAAGAAGCGCTTCCTCTTCTATGGGGGCGGTTGCTTACCTTAGAAGAAGCGCTTCCTCTTTTACGGGGAAAAAAGATGGCGGCTGTTTACCGTAGTTGCGAGACCTAAACTTTATGAAAATAAATATTAACATTAATCCATATATAAGGCGCACCGGGTTATTAGCCGCACTGTCTGCTTTTGAGAAAAATTGTGGTTTTTAGGTGCGGCTTATGGTGCGGAAAATACGGTAGTTGGATGGTAAAATTCTACACTGTTGCCATTTGGAATAGAAAGTAGCATATAGTTCTTTTGTATTTTTTGGTAAAGAATCGTACCAAGCAATCGCAGCCAGCTGGAGGAAACAAATCGTGGAGGACGTCTATAAGACTGCCCACAAGTTGGCTAATTCTCAAAACACATCCAGAAAATGGCTTTATGAGGGTCTAAATAGCAAAATGTATTAACATTTTATGTAGACCACAAGAAAGTGTTAAAAATAGAGATAAAAAATCCTAATATGACCACTTTAAGCAGTTTCTAAGCAACCCAGGATGACATCCTCCCGCACGCATGATGCAATATCAAAAATGTCTTTAGTGACCTGCGACTTTTACAGTAAATACCCCCTTCCAAGAAACATCAAAATCAAACTTTATTCATTTCATACAGCCAAAATCATCGGTAAAATCACATCCTACATCACAGTTTTATCCAAATTACAGTAGCTTCCCGCAGCACTTGCATCCCAAAAAATGCAGTCTCACAACTTGCAGCGAGGTGAGAACACACATGATCGTAAGTCCTTACTGGAATTAACAGACAGTTTGGAGAAACACCTTCTCTGACAGCCGGAATTTAAAATGTTTCATGTATAGTTTAAAATATGTTTAATACGTGTGTGAGGCACGTTTTAGGACTTAAACCTGGAATTTAATTTAGCTTCTATGCCTTTAGCTTGTTAGATTCCTTGGTCTTGAGCGAACAATGGCAATTTAAGGGAGATGGGGATGAATTTAAAGAGGAATCACATCTATAAGTTACAACCGTCACTTTAATTGCAAGTGTTGATCCAAAATTGGAGATCGTGAGAGTAGCTGGAGGTTTGGAGGGGGGTAGCGAGCCAACATCCCTAATGGTGACGCTAAGATGCAGCATCATAATCCAAGTTTTATTAGTTATCAATTACTCACGCTAGCGGGGATCTACTGTATACAAAAAACAGATTGAGATGAATGAATTGAAAGTGAAGTATTACAATCAACTCATGCTGTACAAGAGTGCTGTGTGGAAACAAGGTAACTACTGCATAAATAATATTTGGCAAAAAGTTTAATCACGATGTGCTGGGAGTTAGATTGGACTACCCACTTTCCTTAAAAGGACTTCACTTAATGTTAAAAGGCACGTTATAGTAAGATCAGTCGAGTGCAAAACAAAATGTGTACATAATTCTCTTTGATAAAGTACACTTACTTTTCCATTTTCATCATGGCACTGCAGCATTTAACAGTATTATCATCCAATAGAGTGCAATGTATAGCAACAGATGGGGGTGGGGGTGGTTTAAGTAGTATTGATTTGTTTAGCATGTCACTTCATGGTGGTTGGCCCTGAGCACAAAGCAGCTGAGAGCACCTAAACGGAGCTCAGAAGAGATCCCTTCTACAGACGTCTGAGATGATATTTGCCTGACTGAGATCATACAACCGAGCTTCGGCTGTCAGTTTGCTGTTCTTCATCAGTCGATCTCAGGCATACACATGAACCACTTGGACATGTGGCCCTGCTTCTTGGCTCCGCTCCTGTTCATGGCCAGAAGGCCATCCGTGTAATGGCCGTACTCGCTAATGGCGTCCTCCACTCGAGTGATGTACAACCAGCTGATGACTACGCCAAATAACTAGGGAGACAAAATGGAGGGGTTCACACCTGACATGACCGTCCACAGGAAAATCAGGCAAAAGTAAATACAATTTGAAAGTCATTGAAATGCACTCCAAGGTGGACTTTTAATATAAAAATAATATATTTTTAGAGAAAAAAGCAGGCACTTCTGTTCCCAATGCACAAAGCAATATCCCTAGGTTTAGACAATGTTGTTGTAAAAGTAGTTTAGACACCTTTTGGTTGAATTGAACTTGAACCGAGGTTTACTAGCCAGCAAAATAACATTAAATAAACGAAAAGGGTAAAAGTAAATAAAATCTTTTAAAAAAGATCAACATTGAATAATGACACCAAACCGTGTACCATGTTTTTTTCAGTTGAAACCAACATTAAAACAAAAGCATACAATCATTGTATGCTTTTGTTTGTGTGTTGTTACCGCGCTGGGAGGACGTTAATAAAACTGCCTAACAATAAACCCACATAAGAAAACAAGAACTCTCTCTCCTTGTTGTGCACTCTACTCTCTAAAAGCCGTAGATGTTATGACGTCATTGGGCAGGCAAGCTGCTGGGAAAGCGGACGTGAGAACGGCTGTCCCCACTCAGGTCCGCATTGAGCTGCAGGCGGCGTGGCCTCCAGCTCCGGCTGAATACCGGGAGTTTGTCGGGAGAAAATTTCTGCCGGGAGGTTGTCGGGAGAGGCGCTGAATAACGGGATTCTCCCGCTAAAAATGGGAGGGTTGGCAAGTATGGCATACAACCTGTTTTTTTCATAATTTAATTTTTTTTTTTAAAGTAAAAAAAAAAAAGAATAACATTTTGTTTGTCGTTGTATATGTATTTTTAATCAAATCCCATGAAGTTGAATAACAACCCTATAATCTGAATTTTGGCACATCCCTGTGGTATGCAGCATTTACCCGGAAGTAGTTTTACATGGATTTGTGCCAGCAAGTATACAAACGAAGAAAAATATTTAGGTTGAAAATTTCCAGGATCTAGTGAAGAGGTTCATTTGGCCTACTGATAATATTTATATAAACACGGTTAGTCTATAAAAGCCTAAACAGTAAAATGTATTTGTACATGACCCATATAACTTATTACAGACCATGAATTACCATGAATTGATTAACGTGGACCACAACTTAAACAAGTTGAAAAACTTATTTGGGTGTTACCATTTAGTGGTCAATTGTACGGAATATGTACTGTACTGTGCAATCTACTAATAAAAGTTTCAATCAATCAATCAAAGACGACATCACAACATCACGTGACACATCTGATTAAGGCTGCAGAGGCAAGGTAGCCAAAATTTGTCAGGTACAAACAATTTTACTACTCAAGCTTCTATAGACAAACCTTGTTCATATAAATTTATCCAAGATCTCTTTTGTTTTCCTGCTTAACCAGGCCAAACATCGATGATATTGACTGAGCAGTGCTACAAAGCTGGGAGCTTCGAGGCAGGTTTAGCTCAGTTGGTAGAGTGGCCGTGCCAGCAACTTGAGGGTTCCAGGTTCGATCCCAGCTTCCGCCATCCTAGTCACTGCCGTTGTGTCCTTGGGCAAGACACTTTACCCACATGCTCCCAGTGCCACCCACACTGGTTTAAATGTAACTTAGATATTGGGTTTCACTATGTAAAGCGCTTTGAGTCACTGGAGAAAAAGCGCTATATAAATATAATTCACTTCACTTCACTTCACTTAGGTGGGGGCGCTGCTCGGGAGCAGGCTTGCTTTGATGATACAAGGTTAGAGTCAACAGTACCGCCCAATGACCAATAAGAGATTGGAGCCTATAAAATCCTTCCTTGACAACCCTTTGGAGATCCTCGCAGATACTAAAAATTAAAAGCAAGGATTTGCCGAGATCAGGAAACACCCTTTTGATTTTCTTGATATTTTCATATTAGCTTTATCAGCAAGAGGCCTACCTTCCATTTGTCGCCTCAATATTGCTCTTAGCTCCTCAGCTGAAGTAAAATTTGGTGCTGCATTGCTTTTCTTTATTTTTTTGATGATTGGTCATATGCTGCTAACCTGAACTGAACACGTTCATGACAATATATGACAATTCTCACTTGACTAATAAAGTTGTTGTCCAGCTTCGTAGTAAGGCACATTCTACATCTTAAATGTTTGTTTTATGCATTAACTAAGCCAAAGAAGAGATCCTGGCTAACTTAAACTTGAATTGTAGTAAAGGCTCCTGTTACTCCTGTCTTCTAAATGTTTTTACCTGCA
>NC_084732.1:36323859-36366359 GCF_033978785.1 Entelurus aequoreus | reverse complement strand
GCTAGTAACCGTTTACAGAAAAAGTCACCAAGAGGATTGTTAACACGTCGGCACTGTAGTGATATGTGCTGAGAACGGATATGACGCGGCGGATGCACGACGGACCTTTTATGATGTAACACCACTACTGTTATGCCGGGTTGAAATAAAACATGTTCCAGTCATAACTACCCAGTGTATTATTTATACACATACAATAATACTTCATGGTGGCAGCGGTGGGATAAAGTGATCACCCACGCAGCAGAACGAGAGGGGGAGTTGTCCGAGGATAATTCTGTCGTCGCCCGCACCACACGTGAGGAGCCGAGCTAACTGATAGCAGCGGTCTGCACGGAGGGAGCAACCCAAACGAGAGCGCGCCATGGCTACACACCTACCGATCATGAATTGGACCGACCCGGACCTGAGTGAGGCCATATCACTGTTTAAACAGAAAATTATTCTTTACCTAGAGGATGAAGATATAACAGATGCTGCTAAGCAAGCTAGGAAAATATGCCGTGGCATTGGAGATGAAGGACTGAAACGGCTGAATGCAAGTGGTCTCAGTGAGGATGACAAGAAGAAGCCTGCTAAGCTATGGGAATTCTATGAAGGTCAGTTGAAACTGAATGTGAATTTTAGGATCCATAGACTCCACCTAATGCAGTACAGGCAAAAGCCAAATGAGAGCATTGATGACTTTGTAACCAGAGCCAGAACGTTAGCTCAAAAATGCCAGTTTACTGATGAAGAGCTCAACGAACGTCTAATTGAACTCATCATTGCTAGTACACCTCATGATGCTCTGAGAAATGACCTGTATAGCAAACCCAAAGGCCACTCTCTGGCGGATGTACTAACAGAAGGGCGGAAATACGAAGCCCTCTCAGCAGGAAATGAACAGTTAAAGCAACTTGGCATGTCACACAGTGAGAAAATCCACGCCGTGGACAGAGGGCGGACGTGCCCAAATTGTGGTAGGAGCCATAAACCCTGTCAATGTCCCGCGTATAATGACGAATGCTCTGCCTGTGGTGTAAGAGGCCACTGGGCGAAGTGCTGTACGAAAAGCAAGCAGCAGAGACAGCAACGCTTCGGGCGGGGTGGGGGCCAAAGGAGTAAGTCCCCCCCCACCACAACAGAGACGTGACAGACAACAAGCCTCCAGGGGCCACAACAGGCAACGTGGTGAGTCTCATATCAACACCATAGACGGCTCGGAGGCCGATGAAGAATGTGAGTACCAATCACAATTTCATTCAATCACCATCAGCGAGAAATGTATGTACAGCATAGAGAGCAAAGCACCCAGAGAAGAGGCATACACAACATTGAAGGTGAGGCCACCTGACTTACGGGGTTACGGATACACACTCCGCCTAAAAATAGACACAGGGGCATCTGGCAACACACTCCCACTACGCACCTTCAAGCAGATGTATGGCAAGGATGCATGTGCACAGAAAAAGCTGAAGAAAAACTACAGGAGGCTATCAGCATACAGTGGTCATCAGATCCCCTGTCTGGGTACCATTAACATTCCATGTCAATACAAAGAGTCCAAATGGGTCAACACCAAGTTCTACGTAGTGGATGTACCAGGTCCGGCTGTAGTTGGACTGCCGATGAGCGAAATTTTGAACCTGGTAACTGTCAATGTTGACAAAGTGAAGGAGAGGGACAATGCCAGAGACAGAGGGACAGGACCACTGAAGAGGATAACAACCATTGCAAAACTTAAGTCAGCTTATCCAGACCAGTTTGACAAGATAGGCAATTTCAGTGGAACCGCCAGACTCTATTTAAAAAAGGATGCTGAACCATTCATCGACCCCCCACGGAAATGCAGTATCCACATAAAGGACAAGTTGCAAGCAGAGCTGAATAAAATGGTAGAGCAAGATGTGATACAGAAGGTGGAAGAGCATACAGACTGGTGCTCCAGTCTGACATACAGCACCAAAAAAGACGGGTCACTTAGGATATGCCTGGACCCTAAAAAACTGAATGCCGGCCTTCGGCGGTGCCCACACAAAATCCCAACTGTGGAGGAACTCAACCCAGAGTTTGCAAGGGCGAAAATATTCAGCAAACTTGACGCAAAAGCAGGGTATTGGTCTATACGCCTTGATGAAGAATCACAACCCCTGACAACATTCCGAACTCCATTCGGCAGGTACTGCTGGAAGCGCTTGCCATTCGGTCTGAGTGTCTCTCAGGACCTCTTCCAGGCCAAGATGGACCAGATCCTGGAGGGGCTCCGGGGTGTGGTCAGCATAGCGATCATAGCGGTCTGTGGTGAAACTGAGGAAGAGCATGACAGGAACCTAATCAACCTGATGGAACGAGCCGTTGAGGCAGGTGTTGTGTTCAACAGTGAAAAATGCACAATAAAACAAGACCGCATTACATTCTTTGGCAACATGTACACAGCAAAAGGCATCAGGCCAGACCCAGCCAAGATTAAGGACATACAGAAAATGCCAACACCCCAAAGCAAAGAGGATCTGCACAGATTCATAGGGATGCTGACTTACCTGTCCCCATATATACCAAAGTTTGCGGATAAAGCTCACACCTTGAGGGGGCTGCTGAAAAACGAAGCACCATGGATATGGGACACTGACCACCAGGAGTGCTTCGAAGACCTGAAGTCAACAGTCACCGAGCATGCCTGCCTGAAATACTATGACCCAAACACTCCTTTAACCCTCGAGGTTGACGCGTCACAGAAAGGATTGGGCATGGCCCTGGTGCAGAACGACAGACCCATCGCTGTTGGCTCCAAGACACTGACTGACTGCCAGTCGAGGTACAGCAACATAGAGCGAGAGATGCTAGCCATTGTGTATGGGATGCAGCGATACCACACATACCTTTATGGGAAATCGTTTATCGTGGTAACGGACCACAAACCACTAGTCACCATATGTGCGAAGCCACTGCATGCTGCACCACCACGACTCCAGCGCATGCTGATAAAGACACAGGGATACAACTATGATGTCATATACCGACCAGGACCCCAAATGATTCTGGCGGACACCCAGAGCCGGCTGCCAAACCCTGAAAACCACGGTGACATAAGAGCTGGATGAACGCATTGATGGTGTTGATGCAGAGATCGAGGACCCACAGCAACACACTGTTGCAATAATAAACTTTTCCCCTGAGAAGCAGGACGCTCTCCGCACTGAGGCTGCCAAGGATCACAGACTCAACGCACTCAAAGACGTGATCCACCAAGGCTTGCCAGAGAACATCAAGGACATGCCGAAAGATCTGCGTGCCTACTGGTCCTTCAGAGATGAGCTTGCAATGGAATCAGGAGTTATATTCAAAGGCAGACAGATACTCATTCCAGACTCTATGACTAGTGACATACTGACACAGCTACATGTTGGCCACCAAGGCATCGAGAAAACACGTCGCCTTGCAAGAGAGAGTGTATACTGGATTAAAATGAATGACGACATTGAGAGTGTGTGCAGGTCATGCAGGGTGTGTGTGGAACATCAGGATGCAAACCCAAAACAACCCCTTCACCCACACTACTTACCGTCAAAACCATGGCAGTCTCTGGCCTCTGACCTATTCGAGGTCAAAGGTCGCCAGTTCCTTCTAACTGTAGACAGGTACTCCAAATACCCATTAGTGGATGAGATGCCTATGCCGGCCTCTAGCCATGCGGTCGCACAAAAGCTGCGATTATACATGTCGCTGTTCGGACGGGTGGACGAAATCCTAACAGACAGCGGGCCTCAGGACACAGGGCAGGCCTTCAAGACATGTGTAACAGACTGGGGGATCAAGCACATTACAAGCTCGCCCCACTACCCAAAGAGCAACGGGTTCATTGAAAGGCATGTGAGACACATCAAATCGATTGTAACAAAAACCCTGGTACATGGAGGCGACCTTCTGATGGCATTACTGCAAGTCAGAGCAACACCCATCGATAGCAAACTACCATCACCTGCAGAGCTGATGTTTGGAAGACCTATTGCTACCCTGCTACCAAGCAGAGCAGATCCAGGGAAGGAGGAACATAGGCTACATCTGGAACAAAGAACAGAGGACATGAAGGAGCACCACGACCGTGAATGCCGCAGAGAACTGCCCCCACTCTGCCCCGGACAGCATGTGACGGTAGTGAACAAGGACAGAGGAACACGGCATCCAGCTATTGTTGTGCAAAAGTACAACGAGCCAAGAAGCTATGTTGTACAAACACCAAATGGCAACCGGATCAGACGGTGCAAGAGCCACCTGCGTGAGCTGTACAACCCACAAATGCAGAGAAGCGTAAACCAGGCCCACATTGCTGAGCCACAGCACCAAGAGGAGGACACTCACGAGGGTCACCATGGGCCACGGGACACGGCCACAACGCCACCCTGTGACACACAGTCTCCCAATAGCCCAGGACAGAGGCACACAAGAGGTGGTAGGGCTATACACAGGCCCTCTCACTTCAAGGACTATGTGTAGTCCAGGTTACGTGGTTTCTTATCGAATCATTGACGTTATTGTTTTTGCAGACTAGGTGTTTACAAAAAAAAAAAAAACAGGAACAAGGGAATTGATGGACATTACACTACTTACTGATGTTTGCACTAAAGTTTGAAAGTGATATCGCTCATGTTGGTTATCTGAGGAATGTTATGTTTTTGTGTTTCTTGCAGAGAATTTATTATAACTAAGTTTACAGGGGAGGTGTTAGAACTAAACAGGGGGGATGTAGTGATATGTGCTGAGAACGGATATGACGTGGCGGATGCACGACGGACCTTTTATGATGTAACACCACTACTGTTATGCCGGCTATGTAAACAACCGGGTTGAAATAAAACATGTTCCTGTCATAACTACCCAGTGTATTATTTATACACATACAATAATACTTCAGGCACCATCCTCGAGTACGTGTGTCACTTTAAGATGGTATTTGAAACAGACCGTGTAACAAATGCGCACGCGTCTTCCGGGTTAAGCCTTAACCCTGAAGTGATAAATCTTCATTCATATTTGATAACGCGATAATCTATTTGTATTAATCATATGCGTTAACAGCCCAATATACATATTTATATATACATACAAATACATATATATACTGTACATATACATATATAAATATACATATGCATATATAAATCTATACATATAAACACACACACATGTATGTATACACAGACACAAGTGTATGTATACACACTCACACACAAGTGTATGTATACACACATGTATACACACACACACACACACACACACCCGTGTATGTATACACGCACACACACACACACACACACGTATGCATACACGCACACACATACATACACACACACATGTATACACACACACACGTATGTATACACACACACACGTGTATGTATACACGCACACTTGTATGTATACACGCACACGTGTATTTATACACGCACACGTGTATTTATACACGCACACGTGTATTTATACACGCACACGTGTATTTATACACGCACACGTGTATTTATACACGCACACGTGTATTTATACACGCACACACACACACCAACGTTCCCTCTAAGGTGCGCGCCTGCGCAATTGCGCGCCTGCGCAATTGCGCGCCTGCGCAATTGCGCACCGCTCACGCGTCCTCTGCACGCAGCAAATTAATGCCGCGCAGGAAATCAAAAATCTAATCTGAACTTTAAACAAAATAAACATTACAATTTATTCTGTATGATTTTGCAATGCAACTCTGAGTGACAGGTGACAACAAGAGTGGCCCCAATGAATAAAACAATCTTTGTCAACACAGTTTAATTATCGTCTGTCGAGACACTTTACGGACAGGAATTCCATCAATCACTTGTAATTTTCTGCCATACAAACCAGGCTTAAACCAACGTTATCATCCGTCGTTTCAACAGAAGCCGCTTGCTCTCTCACCTGCACCAACACAAGCACTCATGGCACTTAGCCAGTGCTGCGTTTATGGCCACACAAAAAGTCGGACAACCCCAACGCCACACAATGTGTAAATGCCAGGTTGTAACACTCTGACTCCACAATCAGATGTGTGCTTATTTTAATGCCATTTATTAAGAATGTTAATCTAAGTTAAGTTAAAGTTAAAGTTCCAATGATTGTCACACACACACTAGGTGTGGCGAAATTTGTCCTCTGCATTTGACCCATCCCCTTGTTCACCCCCTGGGAGGTGAGGGGAGCAGTGGGGAGCAGTGGGCAGCAGCGGTGCCGCGCCCGGGAATCATTTTTGGTGATTAAGGATATTATTCATTAAATATTGTCACTAGATTTCATAAATGCTAATAAAAAGATGTATTTTACAGACAGAAAGTTACAGGAACTAAATGTAATCTCTGAAAGGGGTAACATTTCTTTTAAAGGCAGGACCCGCAGCCAGACATACAATACTAGCACATGGGTCATGAAAAACATGTTTTTTTGTTATTGTCATTGTAAGAGGTCAAAATCACTTATAACAGAAAATTATTTTGATAAAACATTTAAATTGTTATGATGTCAGGTTTGGGACAGGTGTGACGCTGGTGTGGCAACAGTGTGCACGTGTCTGATGTAGCTCACATGGGCTCACTGAATGCTCAGGGAGTTTGTGCATTTGCTCACATGAAAAATTAGAGGGAACATTGACACACACGTATGTATACACGCACACACGTGTATGTATACACGCACACACGTGTATGTATACACGCACACACGTGTGCATATACATATATTACGTATGTGTATACACACACACATGTATATACACACGTAGCCACACGTATGTATACATACATATACTCAGTAGTTATTCACAATACTGTATAGAATAAAACTAGTTTGTTTCTTCATCTGACTATGAACATGCACACACATGCACTGTGACACTAGCGCTTCTTTTTTTTTTTAACAGTGATATTTTTGTTTGGCCATATAAATAAATAGACCTACATTATAAAATGCACACATTACATTTCAATGATGGAACAGAAAATGGTTACAATATTATTGAACATAAGTCCATCCATCCATCCATTTTCTACCGCTTGTCCCTTTTGGTGTCGCGGGGGGTGCTGGAGCCTATCTCAGCTGCCTTTGGGCGGAAGGCGGGGTACACCCTGGACAAGTCGCCACCTCATCACACGGCGAACACAGATAGACAACATTCACACTCACATTCACACACTAGGGCCAATTTAGTGTTGCCAATCAACCTATCCCCAGGTGCATGTTTTTGGAGGTGGGAGGAAGCCGGAGTACCCGGAGGGAACCCACGCAGTCACGGGGAGAACATGCAAACTCCACACAGAAAGATCCCGAGCCCGGGATTGAACTCAGGACTACTCAGGACCTTCATATTGTTAGGCACATGCAATAACCCCTGTGCCACCCTGAACATAAGTCAAAATATGATTTTTCTAAGTTATGCACTCCAAATAGTTCATGTATAAAACTTTGTGTATGTATGTATAATGCAACGCTGTATTACAGCAGTTTTCATTACATTCTTAATGTTAAGACTTGAGCGTCAAATACATGTTTGTTCTATTTCCATTATATCCAGTAAAATAAATTATTATTTTAATAGAAGTGGATACTTAGTAGTAGTAGTAGTAGTAGTAGTAGTGCATACTTTTATTTTACACTCTGCTCAGAGCAAGTTATTTTACACTCTGCTCAGAGCAAGTGAATACGGCATGCACATAGCGCTACCCAGCTTGTTTGCTTAATAAAATGGTGGACGGTTTGCTCAACAATTTACATACTACACCAGGGGTGGGCAATTAATTTTCACCGGGGGCCGCATGAGCAACCCGAGCACTGCTGGAGGGCCACACCGACAATATTTCAATTAAATTTTGCTCAAATTATTTTTGATATACCGTAAGATAAATAATAATAATAATATTTTCATTTAACCTAACTTATCTTTATTCAAAAGCAGATGGCTCTTGATGGTTTTATTTTTAACACTTTCTTACACAACGCTTCCTGATGTGTAATACCATGCAAAAATTTAAAACGCCTGCAAGGTGATTGGCGAAGAAGAAGGAAGCGTTGCTGTTGAGGAAATGAGGAGTGAGGATAGACGTGCGTGTGGAAGGAACGAGGTAAGTTGAGCTGTGTTAGTATAGGTTGCTCAATAAAAGTTTAAAAAGAGCATCAGACTTGGTGTGCACTTCTTCTGGACGCTACAATTGGAGTCAGAAGTGGGATGAAATGCCTCCCAGTTCGCCTTGCCATCAAACCTGGGAGTCTTCATTGAGGGCGGAATTCTTCCACGCCAAGCAGCCTGCGCTGCACCTGTAGACGCTGCCTCTGTCCTTCCTCCCTTTCTCTCTCTCTTTGCGGCGAGCTCCTCACGTCCTGGATTCACACATACATCTGCAGTGCTACTGGCACCATGAGTCCCCACTCAATGTCCTTTCCCTCCCGTTCCATCTTGACAAAGTCGCCAGGAAACATCGTGGCACGTACCTCTCGATGACGTAGCAGGCTGAGCACACAATTAAGCAGCGCAATATGCACAACGTTTTACTTCTGACACCAATTGTAGCGTCCAGAAGAAGTGCACACCAAGTCTGACGCTCTTTTTAAACTTTTATTGAGCAACCTATACTAACACAGCTCAACTTATCTCGTTCCTTCCACACGCACGTCTATCCTCACTCCTTACGCAACTCAAGAACACAACATCAACTTCAGCAGGTCGTTACACTATATTCTTTAAACACAGCAACATGTGTACCACAAATTAAGCACACGGCTTTACCTTTACTTGGCAGTCCATGTCTTTTTTAAAACACGCCATTCGTCATCAACATTTCTCTTTTTAGCGTCTCGGGGATAACCGTGCATTACTTCTCGCTTTGCGCCTTCCCTCACAGGACATACGCCCATAAATAACACTTTTCAAAATAAAAGCAGCACAGTTGTATTGCACGCACGACATAGATGATTTTTTAAATTTATTTTGTAATTTGTGATTGCCGCTGCGCGCACAAGCATACTTCCACACGGAAGTAATACAAATAACGCTTTTTAAAACAAAAGCAGCACCGTTGTATTGCACACCCAAGATAGATACTTTTTTAAATGTATTTTGTAATTTATGATTGGCCTCACGCTGGCCGGACAGGGACGTACAAAGGGCTGGATGCGGCCCGTGGGCCGCAGAATGCCCAGGTCTGTACTACACTATTTAATGCACGTTCGGAAATCAACTGAAAACAATTTTGTGGCTTTATTTAGTCTCTTAGTCTGAATTGATTCTGAAATGTGATGCACCATCTTTATTGACATGCATCTTTAGATGCTAAGTTGTGCAGTGTTAATTTATAACCTTAATAAAAATGGTATCAAGACAACTTCAAAGATGTGTTATCCTGTATACTTTATATTTTTGTCTACAAAATTTACTGTACTTTCAGTCGACTAAAATGTCAAGACATTTAGTCGAATAAAACTGGACTAAAACAAAATAAATTTAGATGACTAAAATTAAAATACATTTTCACCAAAAATTTTTTACTAAAAATAAATTAAAAATTGTTGTAAAACTTAACACTGCATTCAACTTAGAACCGGAGATGGCGAGAAAGACACAAGAGCAGACATTGTGCAGTAAGTGATAAGTGATTGTTTATGTTCATAGTTTGTATTTCTTGTTTGGCACCAAGAAGAGTGCTACTTGCTGAATCAGACCTGCTCAGTGGTTAGAGTGTCCGCCCTGAGATCGGTAGGTCGTGAGTTCAAACCCCGGCCGAGTCATACCAAATACTATAAAAATGGGACCCATTACATCCCTGCTTGGCACTCAGCATCAAGGGATGGAATCAGGGGTTAAATCACCAAAAATTATTCCCGGGCGCGGCCACCACTGCTGCTCACTGCTCCCCTCACCTCCCAGGGGGTGATCAAGGGTGATGGGTCAAATGCAGAGAATAATTTCGCCACACCTAGTGTGTGTGTGACAATCATTGGTACTTTAACTTTAACTTATCACTCAGCTTCTAAAACTCATAGCTCATCGTTCGTATATTAAGACTCAAAAAGATAAGGTTCTGATAATCATTTGTCCCAAAGTAGAAGTCGTTGGCTCAAATTAATTCTGCAATGATTAGTATTTGTTAAGGAAGTAGCAAATGTGACACGGATGTGAAATTAATATGCCGCTGTATGTTTAAAATTACCAAATAAATATTACATGTTATGAATGTGACTGTTACTACATTACATATTACAGAATATATACACAACGTTGATGAAGGTTTTTGGATGTTTTTCAGAGCGCTTTATAAGCGGAATAGAGCGAATCCCATTACCTCCGTTGTTAGCTGACTTGCTAGCGTTTATAAAAAGGTTAGAATCCATAAAATAAAACAAAATGTGTTCTTTTCTCTCAAAGATTGTGAATGATAGACAAAATAAAATAAATAAAAAAGTGCAGTTCCCCTTAAATTTAGTTTAGTAACTGACACATTACAAACTACACATTTCCTGTAATGCAGCATCTATTTTCTCCCTAATAGACTGCCTAGTCAAAGAGTTTAATCTACCAAGCGTAAATGAAACCGTTATGCATGAAATGCATTTCACAAAAGAAGACTAATTTGTCAGTCGTAGCGGCACTGAGGGCAATATAAGTGTAATCCCACTTCGCCATCCTGTTGTGTGTCAGACTGTTGAAAATTCATCCAGTGCAATGGACTCTCAGGGAATTAAATTGATCACAACTTGACTGTTCACAACTGAACTAATCAGGTTGTTCCAAAAGTCAGTTTTTTTCACAGTCGTCCTTGACCACTTCAAATTTTGTGGCTTCTCTATTGCATTTTTTATAGCAAATGTTATTTGACCTCCATTAAAGAGGCTGTTTGCAACTTGTTCTCAGTTACATTCTTCAAAGCAAAAAAACAAAAACAGCACCGACTATGTAACAGAACACATTTGTTTTACCATGGTCTATATTTTTCACAATTACTAAGTTTATGTAATAAAATTTTTTACCGGTCCAAATAAAATGATTGGTGTTTACGGTGGTCACTCACCCTGTCTCATCAAGACATACGCGCACGGAGCACCTGCACTTATAAAAAAGCAGTTCATGTGAAGCAACGAACAATTTGCAGTTTATCCATCCATCCATTTTCTGCCGCTTGTCCATTTTGGGGTTGCAAGGGGTGCGGGAGCCTATCTCAGCTGCATTCGGGCGGAAGGCGGGGTGCTAGCTATCCAAATGGTTATTAGCTAACAACACCCAAGGCTAATGCGCGTTCACATTACATACGTAGTGTACATCATTACGTTCTAGAAGTCGTAAGAGTAAGTTAGCGCCCCTTAGACACGTGTGTAAATGTTGCAAACAGCCCCTTTAAGTCTTATTCATGTCTTACATATTACATACAGTATTTGTCTCATTATGTTGTAATCATAACAGAAATATATACAATACTCTATTCCAGGGGTCACCAACCTTTTTGAAACCAAGGGCTACTTCTTGGGTACTGATTAATGCAAAGGGCTACCAGTTAGATACACACTTAAATAAATTGCCAGAAGTAGCCACTTTGCTCAATTTACCTTTAACTCTGTTATTATTAATAATTAATGATATTTATCTTTGTGGAAACACTGATCATCTTAATGATTTCTCACAATAAATATATATAGAAACAGATAAATATCAATATGCAACACTTTATTTTTATATTTTCTCTAAGTGCACATTTTTCAAATTGAACATTTTCAAATGATCACTTCTAAGACAGTCTTGTGAAATCACAATATCCCATTTTAACTAGCTAGCCACTAATATTTTTTAACAAATCATGAATTACTTTGCACCATGTTTGTACAAATAATAACTCATGTAAAATACAAAAGTATACTCAAATTTTTAAATCATGTCACACTTTGAACTGGACACCAAATCTGTTATCTGTTTCTTTGTCAGTTAGTGGGAAGCCTGGCATTGCATGCTGTTAACTAGTGTGTTGTACTCTGGTGTGTAACTTGACACTGCAACTCTGAGTGAGTCTTGCAGATGTGCATCAGTGAGGCGTGTTCTGTGTTTGTTCTTGATGAAGTTCATGTCAGAAAAGGCCGATTCACAAAGATAAGATTTTTCCTCATTGTTTGCGGAACCTTCTTAATCTTTTGGACATATTTTCACAGCAATCTGGCCTTAAGCTTAATTATGATAAATGTAAAATATTAAGGATCGGAAATCTAAAGGGAACGTCCTTTCGAATGGAATGCAAAGTGCCTGTTTTGTGGACAGATGGACCAGTTAACATACTTGGTGTTGTTGTCCCAGAAAATCTGGAAGATCTAGGCTCAGTAAATTATGATAATCGACTAAGAAAGCTGGACAAAATTATGCAATTATGGAAAGGGAAATCCCTAACCTTGTATGGTAAAATGTCTATTGCCAACTCGTTAATTATTCCTCAATTTATTTATTTGTTTTTGTCATTACCAGCTCCATCACCAAACTTTTTTAAGATTTATGAGCGGAGGGTCTTCGATTTTGTCTGGAACGGCAAACCAGAAAAGATTAAAAGAAAGGTTTTGTGCAAAGAGTATGAATATGGGGGCCTGAAACTTCTCAACCTTGAAGCTATGTGTCTGTCTTTAAAAGCATCAATTGTTCCAAAGATGTATTTAAACATTGAGTGGTACACAAAAGGCCTGTTGGACAAAAAACATGTACTGTATCAAAAGAAATTGTATCCTTTTTTACCAGTGATCCCCTCCCAGAGAGTCTGCTGGGAAACATGGCGGGGTTCATAAAGGAAACAATCCACTCATAGTGGTGTTTTCAATTTTATGTGCCAGAAAAAAGAGACGATATTTTGCAGCAGTTAATATGGATGAACTCTAATATTGTAATAGATGGAAAGCCTTTCTTTTGGAAAAATATGTTTGAAAGAGGAATAATTTTTGTCAATGATATTATCAATGAGAATGGTAAAATGATGAAGTATGATGAATTTAGAGCTATGTATGGTGATGCTTGCTCAAGCTTTTCATTTGATCAACTAACTGGAGTAATTGGGAAAAAATGGAAACAAATAATTAATTATGGAACTACTAAATTATTCGTTTGTAAACCTCTAATAAGAAATTCTAGTTGGCAAAAAGGAACTAAAGTAAATAGAAAAATATATAATTTTTATTTAATAAAGAAATCTTTGAAGGCTGCCTCATACAACACAAATGGAAAATGGGAGGACTTTTTTGACTGCCCGTTGCCATGGGATGCCATATTCAAACTAATCTATAAAACCACTATCGATGTGCAAAATCGTTATTTTCGAATTAAAATTATTTATAACTTCTTACCCAGAGGGAAAATGTTAAAATTATGGAATATGACAGAGTCAGATGATTGCCGATTTTGTTGTCAGGAGCCTGAATCCACCCTGCATTTGTTTTGGTATTGTCATATTGTGTCTTTGTTTTGGGTTGAAGTTGAAAAAATGTGTTTAAGGATTGGTTTGTTTATGAAGCTTAATGTGGTTTCTGTTATTTTAGGAGAGTTCATTGACAATCATGATTTAGTCAATTTAATTATAGTACTCGGTAAAATGTTTATTTTTAAGGCCAAAAACAGATATTCACTTAGTATTACTTTCTCTAAAACATTTATTCAGTATTTTCTAACTTTAGAAAGTTACATGGTTGAAAACGATAATGATGCCAAAAAACATTAAAAAAAAGATGAGAAGTCCTCAAAGGCTTATTTTGAAAGTATAATTATGTTTATAGATTATATGATATCTGTTGTTGTGTTCCCTAATTTGAGTGACCTGGACATAATATGGACTGTACATAAATGCTTATTTTGAAAATGTAATTTTGTTTATAAATTATATGCAATCTGTTGTGTTCCCTAATTTTTTTCTGTGTACATGAATGAAGGTGTGTGTTGCTGAGTCCGACTTGGACATTATCTGGACTGGGCCTGGTTTAAAAAAAAACCTTTAAACAAATCTAATTTCATTGACAACCTGGTCTGTTGAAGATAAGGCCCTTTTTTAAAAAATAAAATAAAATAAGATAAATAAATAAAAAACATTTTCTTGGATAAAAAAGAAAGTAAAACAATATAAAAATAATTACATAAAAAATAGTAATTAATGAAAATTTTAGTGGACCAGCAGCCTATACAATCATGTGTGCTTCAGGGACTGTGTCCCTTGCAGATGTGTTGTCTATGTTGTGGGAACCAGAATATTGGTAGCAGAAAGAAATAACCCCTTTTGTGTGAGTGGGTGTGGATGAGTGTGCATGGGGGAGGTTGTTTGGGTTGATGCACTGATTGAAAGTGTATCTTGTGTTTTTTTCTATGTAGATTTAATTCAAAAAAAAAAAAAAAAAAAAAATTAATTTTTTTTTTTTTTTTTTTTTTTAGAACAGGCCCGCGGGCGACTCATCTGGTCCTTACGGGCGACCTGGTGCCCGCGGGCACCGCGTTGGTGACCCCTGCTCTATTCACTAAAGGGAACTTCAGATTCTGGGTTAAGGGTGTATAGCAGATGGAGCAGTTGCTTTCATACTTGCCAACCCTCCCGTTTTTAGCGGGAGGGTTAGCAAGTATTGGTATTCAGCGCCTCTCCCGACAACCTCCCGGCAGAGATTTTCTCCCGACAAACTCCCGGTATTCAGCCGGAGCTGGAGGCCACGCCCCCTCCAGCTCAATGCGGGCCTGAGACTGAGTGGGGACAGCCTGTTCTCACGTCCGCTTTCCCACAATATAAACAGCTTGCCTGCCCAATGAACGGAGAAGTTAAACAGGACAATACTGCCATCTAATGGATAGCCACCGGAACACTGAAATTCAAGTATTTTTTCTTTCTTTCTATGTAAATAAAATATATATATATATATATATATATATATATATATATATATATATATATATATATATATATATATATATATATGAAATATATATGAAATACTCGAGTTGGTGAATTCTAGCTGTAAATAACCACGCCCCCAACCCCCCCACACCCTACCCCCCACCTCCCGATATTGGAGGTCTCAAGGTTGGCAAGTATGGTTGCTTTTGTTCCAGTTTTTAATGTGAAGTGGAGAGTGAAACTGTTGATACACTTCCTCCTGTATCATCAAAAACATGTGCACATTGGTGAGCCTTTGACATGAGCGATGTCAAACGACAACAGAGAGTACAACGTGGCGCTGCTCAATAATAACTGCGCGGCTAATGTCGGTGCCATCTTTGCTGCTACGATCAACCTACTCCTGTAGTTTCAGTACATTGAAGACCAGTTCCAATTGACAGGAACTACCCAAGATGTGATAAAGTAATTTCCGGACTATAAGCCGCTACTTTTTTCCTACGCTTCGAAACCGGCGGCTTATAAAACAGTGCAGCTAATGAATTGTTCTCAGCTGACGACTGACTAAGCAAACACAAAGCAAAGACACAGAAAAGGTATGTTATTGTTTGTGCTATGGCACCATCTTTTGAATGAGTTTGCTCACTGCCCTTCAGTTTAGAGCTTATAAGTGCGTTCCATCTTCTAACAGTGTTTCTTGTATGGTTTCTTCATTCATCACTACAAGCAACGTTTTTAAGTTTTGCAATACAACTAAGCAATTCTTACCTGCTAACCTGTCCCATGTGTGATGTCTCTAGGAGTGCTTTCATGAATATTTGTGTGTGCTATCGTAATGTAATTAAGTTAGCGTCGTTAGCATTAGCTTATATGCTAACACGTTTAAAAGTGTGTGTGTTAGTATTAACTTACAATGGCATTCCTTTTGTAGTGTTTCAGTTCATAAAGTCACCAAATCGTCACCGTGGAGTTATTGAGTCTTGTTTAGCTGATTGGAGAACTTGCTTCTGCAGGTAGTGAGTCCATGACGATGACGTCTGTTTTGTTGTTTGTTGTTGATCAGCCGCTTTACTGCCGTGTTACAGACACCGTTTGGAAACAATTAAGCTATGTAAATAAACATTTACAAAACCTTTGTGTGAATAATTCGTTTCACAACGTATACATCTGTGGCTTATAGACCGGTGCAGCTAATATGTAAAAAAAAAAATTTCTTCAAAAAGTTAGTGGGCGCGGCTTAAATACTGGTGCGCTCTATAGTCCAAAAAATACAGTATTTTTACGTAGTAGCAGCCGCTGGATGCCTAAACGATGGCCAGAGCAATGGAACTATTGGGAGGATCCTTTGACTAGCAGCAAGTAGAACACACTCAAGACCAGTGTTAGGTTAGGTACTGAAAACCAGTAACTAGTTAGTTACTAGTTACTTTATTTCAAAAGTAACTCAGTTACTAACTCCGTTACTTACACCAAAAAGTAATGTGTTACTGTGAAAAGTAAATATTTAGTTACATCTTTTTGCTTCTTTTTTTTTTAAAGCTCCCATTAATGCCCTTTTAGCCTTCATTTCAGTACTGTTATTGCACTGGAGAATAATACAATCTGTTGATCAACTTGACATGCATTTGCATCACTGAACTCTGCTAAGCAATGTGGTCTACATACAACACACAAAGACAAAAGATATGTTTGAAAAGGCCAATTGGTTTCAAGCCAGAACAAATTGACAAAACTATTTTAAATAGCTGCAACATAACATACATAATTAACAAACAGCATAATAAAAACATAGCTGTAAACCAAGGAAGGCACACACTACATACACAAAGCCTAACCGGGCGTTTTTTTCTCAAGGAATTCTGAAACAAAATCATGTCTGAAGCCCAGAACACTCTACACATTTCCCCAGTTTTAGTTTAGAGAAAAGGAAAGATTGGCCTGGCCCACTAGGAACCCTCTTTATGTTTGTGAACTTTATAGTCTATACATTTAGAGTGATGTGATAATCAAACACTCTAGAAGACTAGAATGAAAGAGTATATAAGAGAATTGACAGAGTGTGTACCTTCAGTGCTGAATGATGAGCAGAGGCAGAGTTAATCCTTAAGTGGTAGTGGTGGAGGGGAAGTGGCATCGGAGTCTGTGTCTCTCTTTACTAGCTTCGTCGACGCACGTTGCTTTTGTAGCTGTTTCAGCAGATTTGAATTGCTGTTTTGGGCAGTAGATGGGATCTTTGATCCAAGACACAACTTACATTTAACTAAAATGTTATTTTCTTTGTGCTCGACAAAAGAAAAGTATTGAGAATATATACATATTCGACAAACTCGACGCAGCTCCGCCATGATCAGACACGACCCCCCTTCCCCACCCCTCCCCTCCCTCCCCCAGACACACACAGAGCGCGCGTCTCTCTTCTCCGGCTTGTGACACAAGAAGAATCAGAAGGACGACACTGCAGCGCTCCAATAAAACACACTCAGATTTTCTGTTTCTAACCGATACTACATCAAAAATAACGTAAAATAACGCAGT
Source organism: Entelurus aequoreus (assembly GCF_033978785.1). NCBI lineage: Eukaryota > Metazoa > Chordata > Actinopteri > Syngnathiformes > Syngnathidae > Entelurus > Entelurus aequoreus. The sequence goes on along the minus strand of NC_084732.1, from coordinate 36,348,954 downwards.
AACGCATCATGTAGTAACTGTAACTGAGTTACTGAATATAAAAAATAACTCGTTAGATTACTAGTTACCGCCGAAACTAATGGCGTTACAGTCCCAACACTGCTCAAGACTACTAAAACAAGTGTAAAGGTGACTTTTAAGGTGTTAATTCATGTCGAAAGGGCTTTAAAAATGCTAATAAAATACATATTTCAACAGTCGTAAACTGTTCTTTTATGCTCTAACTATAAAAGTATTTAATTTATAAATAAAAATCATTTACCGAGGTCAAGCCTGAAACAATTTAGACACGATAACTAAGGAACAACTTTATTGGTAAACCAAGCAGTCACTGAGAGGGGCTAACTCTTCAGGTCAAGACTTAGCTCTCATTGAAGAGAAAACTGTACATATGACAGAGAAGGTTGAAAAACCATCACTAAACAGGAGGATTCTGCGAGACCACATTTTGCGCACATACAATGCTGTTCCTTCACCCTGAAACTGAAAAATCTTACCACCAAAAAATGTTTAGCTCCTTTGAGTTTCATGTTGCAACTGAATGGAATACAAAAGACTGTCGATGACTGGCAGTGGCCTCACTCCACTGTATCCAAGTAATAGTAATAACTATTGTTTTACATCCCAAAAGAGTGAAACCTTTCTTGATTGTGGTGGTTACCACTACCTAAGAGGATAAATAGTTTGAATAAACAGTCCCCTCAGACTAGAGCTGTACCATCTGGGGATGGGCACAGAAACCCGGTTCCATGATGCCGATTTACACGGTAGTACCACACCGAAAAGAAAACTAGCTATTGGTTGGTGACTTATTCTGGTGCCAAGTGAATGCAGACTCAGACACTAGCAAGGGCAAGGGCTCGGCAGTGAAATTGTGCAGTAACGTCTTGAAGTAATGTAGAGTCCTGACAGAAGCACACAGTCTGACACTTTTTAAAACTTTATTACTGACGTACACACGCCAACGTCAGCCCTCAAAATACCTTTAGCACTGCAGCATTGGCCAGTAGCCACAACAACAGCAATTTTGCATTAATCACAAAAAATAAAAAGGCCTTTTTTCTTTTCTTTTTTTTTTTTAAACAAAAATGTGCATTTAAAAAAAAAAAAAAAAAGGTATTACCAGTTTGAGCATCGTTTAAGCACTAGCACCGTTTTTAAAGAATAGATTTTGTACTTGTATCGGTTAAAATATAAACAATACACAGAGCCCTAGTCCTATCTAGCCTTAAACATGAACTGATGAAGCCATCTCTAAAGAAGCAAAACATCTTCCAAGACAGCTTGACCATTCCAGTTCTAATCCTTTTTTAATAAAGGAAAGTGCCTTTTATTTAATTGTTTTATTTACAAATGCGAGGTGATAGAACCCTGCTCCTCTATAAAAAAAAAACTTAACTTTAACAACCAGCCTCTTTTGAGTAGCATCTGTGTTAATCACACAGTAAAAGCATAAAGCATACCGTGTGTGTGCGTGTATGCATACCTGAGGTAGTAGGATCCCCAGTAATAGTATCGCTATGATCTTATAGTTGTCCGTGAGCCAGATGAAGAAGGCGTCGGTGCAGCCTCTGATGTAGACTTCATCAATCAGGTCCAAACGCTAACAAGGTAGTGACAGCGAAGGAATGACAATAGTAGGAGAACATCAGACAAGGAGGAAAGATGGACTTGCAGCTAATAGCGCTTATTTGGTAACCCCCCCCCCAAGTATTACATAAATACAGTATTAGGTTTTATTTTATTTTATTTCAACCACCGGCTTTTCATTTCAATGCACTATAATGGTTAAGGATAACGCCATAAGTATGTCATGAAGCTATTTATCCACATGCAAACTGCATTGGGAAATGGTAACATTGATTTTAAATGAATGATAAATGGGTTGTACTTGTATAGCGCTTTTCTACCTTCAAGGTACTCAAAGCGCTTTGACAGTATTTCCACATTTACCCATTCACACACACATTCACACACTGATGGCGGGAGCTGCCATGCAAGGCACTAACCAGCAGCCATCAGAGGCAAAGGGTGAAGTGTCTTGCCCAAGGACACAACGGACGTGACTAGGAAGGTAGAAGGTGGGAATTGAACCCCAGTAACCAGCAACACTCCGATTGCTGGCACAGCCACTCTATCAACTTCGGATTTACAGGATTATTATACACTTTGTGATGCAAAAACATCAAACAATTTTATTGGGCGATACCATGAATTGATTAACGTGGACCCCGACTTAAACAAGTTGAAAAACTTAATCGGGTGTTACCATTTAGTGGTCAATTGTACGGAATATGTACTGTACTGTGCAATCTACTAATAAAAGTTTCAATCAATCAATCAATGAAAATGCTTGGTTGGTAGAGTAGCCGTGCCAGCAACTTGAGGGTTCCAGGTTCGATCCCCACTTCCGCCATTCTATTAACTGCCGTTGTGTCCTTGGGCAAGACACTTTACCCACCTGCTCCCAGTGTCACCCACACTGGTTTAAATGTAACTTAGATATTGGGTTTCACTATGTAAAGCGCTTTGAGTCACTAGAGAAAAAGCGCTATATAAATATAACTCACTTCACTTATTTTGTGGTTCATAAACAATTTGCGTCGCTACAATGTAATCGTTGAGTGCAGTGGTTCTCAAACTTTTCACACCAAGTACCACCTCAGAAAACACTTGGCTCTCCAAGTACCACCATAAGATTTCAAACACAGTAGCGTCGCAGGTCTAAGTATTCATTAAAACAAAGCAGATATTTTATTTAACAAGTATATTTAATATTCAAAATTAAAAATAACTTACTACAATCATTTTGCCAAAATCTTCGTTAGTGTCTAAACAAATAGAAATTCTGTGGTGGAAATTTAAAAAAAAATAAAAAAATGGTCGATGACAACACTCCAACCTGCAAAGCCAGAGGTGGTGCAACAAAGTACTAGTTGTGTTTTTTTGGTTAGTTATATTTTTCCTCAGAATTGAGTGATTGCAATTTTTTTTTTACTCTGATTTGAAAATTGAAGTTACTGTATTTTTGTGTTTTTAAAGCCCGAACGTTGTCATTTAAAATGACTGTAGTTTTGTGTCATGTCTGTTAGCTGCTTTTTTCCTATAAAATCAAACAACTAAATGAACATCCTTTAAAACAGAACTGCACTTTTTTGTAGGGGAGAATTTTGCACATTCACAATCATTATGAAAGACATGACGAATGTATTTTTCTTGGTAAATGTATTTTAACTTAAACAAACGCAAATAAAAGTCTGCTTACAGGAGCTAATGGGAGGTATTCTAGTCTGCCCATAAAACCCAACAAAAAACAATCAAAAACCGCCAACAATACTACATTTACATTTCTTGACTTGAACATTAACCACGTATTAGAGGTACTGTTATTATAAGCGCTAATCCAGACAAACTATCGCGGCACCGTGATCACGAGCTTGTGTGCCAATGTTGACATGATCGACTGATCAGCTGCTTCCTCTTTTCCTTGCTCGTCAAACTTTATTGTAGATCATAAATCATAGACTTATTCCGACAAGTTGGTACACTTGGACGCTTGGTTTCACCCCTTTTCTTTGCCAGGATTAGGAGTCATTCTTCATCTAAATGGGAATATTTGAACATCCTAGCAGTCGGCGTCCCAATGACAGCAGACCTTATACAGTAAGTGTTGTTTTATCATGTTTGTTGGCTTGATGTACAAAAAAAGCATACGTTGTGGTAAGTTTTGGAATTTAATGCGCTGCGTATGCTTAAAATGAGTAAAATACGTAAATATTAAATGCTTTTATAAATGTGCCTGTTACTACATTACATATATACTTACAGCATGTATATAAAACCTTAATGGAGGTGTTTTGATGTTTTTTAATGGCTTTACAGGCAGAATAGAGCAGCTCCAATCGGCTCGATTGTAAGCAGACTTTTGATCACATTTATTTACTATTTAGAATGCATTTAAAAATTAAAAAAATTCGTCATCTATTTCATGGTGATTGTGAACGATAAGCAAATTCCAAAAAGAGTGCAGTTCCCCTTTAATACTGGTGATTCGATATTTTTTGTTCAAGGGTGATATTTGCCTTTGACTGCCACTATAAATGATGATCCTGCTGCTAACAGTCTATATCACATCTAGAAATACTTTCTTCACTTTTGTAGCCTTATCTTACCTCTTTTTCCAGCACCTTGTGTCCACACAACGTGTTTGCTACTTCAGTGGGCTGCAGAGGAGAAAGAGGTCAAGAGTTGAAAAATATGTTAAAAGATGAATGTGAGCCAAGATGACCGCTAGAAATATTAACATATAAACTCTCAAGATGAGCTACCACCAATCTGGCCATATGGTAAATGAAGAGACGAGGGGAGGAGGATTAAGCATTCAGTGTGACTTGTTTCTTCTCCTGCTTTTAATCATTATACCTCACAGGAATCACAGGTCAAAATGATTTAGCAAAAAATACAAATATCTGCAGTAAAATACTTCCATGTGAGTGAGGAAAAAAACAACGATACCAAAGGCAAAAAGTGAGAGTGAGTGCATAAATACACACACCTCAGATGATGTTGCCCTGTTGCTAAAGCTTTAACACCAACATTATAAAAACTTGTCAGTTTAAAGAAGAAGCAGGACTGACACGGTTGACATTTACAATCATTACAAAGCAGAACATCTTAAAGGGCTGCACAAAATATGTACTTATACTTTTACTTCTCTTTAAGTTTGGAATAGAGAGTGATACCATATACAGTTGTTTAATTGAACTGAAGAGAGTACCAGGCATTTATTAGGGGTGAGAGGTATATTAGGGTAGATTTGTTCTTTATCATTTTCCTAGATACTAAGGAAATTCGCAGGGATGGGCGATATGACCTAAGATGTATATTGCAATATATATTGCAGCCTCCTGCGATGACGATATATCACGATTGACCCTGAGAATGACACGTGGTAGAAAATGGATGAATGGAATCATTTGGAAAATAATTTATAATATGAATTATGGGTTATCAAGTTTCCTAATTTAACTGGTGACAAAACTATTATCAATCTACTTGCTAATTCACTGTTATTTTTTTAGTTACTTTCTGTTGTGACATCATTGACTGATGACATTTTTGATCACAATTATAAAGATAATACACAGGATACTCACAATATCAATTAAATACTTTAATAATGTTCCTTTTATTTAATCATTTCCTATTATTACATACAATATTATTAGCAAAATAAATTAAATGGTGCAAAATAAATAAACATATGCAAAGACTACTATTGGCTCGGATTTGAAGTCCTGTAAACAACAAAAATGACTGGAAAAACAATTTTGTGTTAGTAAAACATATTGATCTAAACACTGTAGTATCGACCATATACTGATACTATACTTGGTATTGTTATTGTTGACATTTGTATCAATTGGCTGCCCACCCTGTTTACATTCAAGAACTCAAGCTTAGCGGTTAGCATGGCATCTTGTATTCTCCTTTTTGTGTGTAATGCAGCATGTTTAGCTCTCCCTTGTCCACCATTATAAGAAACTGTTTATCTTCCGCCATGGAGGATTGAAGGTTGTTCCCTTGTTGTGGCAAATATGCCTGACAACTAGAATGTGTCATTAAAATGCATCATTATGATACGGCAATAGTATCAAAATCTCTATCATCTGCCAAATTTACATCATTTGTATCATATAGTCTATATCGCGCAAATCTAGTGCTTGTTTATATGCTCGGTCAGTGACTTATGGCCAACCTGTTTTCCCACCCATAATCCTGCAAAGACATTTTGCTTGATGCCATCTATTTTTTTCCAACCAATTTTACATTCACGTGCTTGTTAGTCGCTCTACGACTAAGTGGTTGTTTTGCTGAACGCATTGAGCCATGTTAGAAATTTCAACTCAAACTGATTTATTGTGTTAAATTTGAGATTTGTTAGCAGTAGACCCATGTGTTGTATTTGTCTGAAAATTAATAGCAGTGTGTGTGTGCAGCAGTTCAGGAATAAAATAGTTAAACTAGCAAATACTGTATAGTCATGTGAAAAAGGTAACCCCATTACGAGCAAAGTTAGCTTCCCAAAGGAAGACACTCCTTAAAAACCTCAGGATCCAGACGTGAAGCCCATATGTGGCGATTGTATGCACAGGTCCCTTAGTGAAGTGATGAGTTCTCCGACACAGTGGCTGACTCACGGTTGAATAAAAAACAAGTAATTCAAAGGGGACAAATGTGCACACAACCCTTAAGTCGGGTAATGCGAGTGCCAGCTCTTTCATTAGTGCTGCCACTAACGAGTCATTTTCCAACGACTGACCTCTATTGGTTGACTAATTTAAACCACCGATTTAAAAAATCTGTTATTTCATCAGCTCTGCCTAATAATACATTGCGGTAAAAGCAGGCAGGCACACAGCCATGCTGCTGTGTAAAGTCTACATTTGCATGCGTTAAAAAGTAAGGATGGGCAATAGATACAGCCTAAAATCCATATTGCAATACATACCGCAAGAAGCTGCAATAATACATTATTCAGCCAAAAGTGAATTATAATAGAACCATTTTAAAACAGGTGAGAGGATTCAAAGGCTGCTCCTTTGGCTGCTGACGGTAAGATATTGTCTCATTTCCTGTTGATAGCTGTTTACTCCTCACTGTAACGTGGTTCAAGCTAAACTTTTGTTAGGTGTACAAGCACTTATGCTTCTGTGGTTTCACTACTTTACATTCCAGGTAGCTTAGTAATTAGCATGAGGTCACGTCTTCTCCTGCTCCCGTCTGCTCGGTGTGTTGCGTGCTAAGCTATTTTGCGTCCCCCAGTGATAATGTTACATGTAGAAGAGCACCCTTTGAGAAAAAAGGAAAACTGACAAAAAAAAGAGGAACATTTCTATCGGCAAAAAGTGCTGCTACGCAAGTCCCAAAAGAAAATTTTGAAAATCAAGACTACATTTCTTGCAATTGGGTGCATTTGTAAAGTATTTTTTACCTTCAGATTTATTCCCATCTACCAACCTCTTTTGGATGCCTTTTTGACACTTTCATGTCCCATGTAATGCACAACAGAATGTTTTCGTTTTTTAAGTACATAATTTACTAACATTATTATGATCATTGAAAATGTAATGTAAAATACTATAACATGCATGCAGAGAACTCAGAAAACATTTCCCATTTGGGAAGTCTATCCTATAGCCACGCCCCCTTGGGTAATATACTTCCGGTATTGTGATTTCTGTCATTCGTCACGTCAAAAATATACCTTCTTGCTGACTATTAATAATTGCTCTAGAACTACAACTAGTTCAGAAATAACAGTGTTCGAATTTAATCATTCATATATGGTTAGCAGCAAAGTAGAAAGCTGTCAACGTTGTGGCTTGGAGAACAAACGCAGGCGGCAACAAGTAAGATAGCTAGATCATGTTAACTATGCTAACTCGCGAGCTTGTTTTGGCGTCCCTGATCGTCTCCTTGTCCTGCATACCAGTGTGGCATTTAGTCGAGAGGAACAGCGAATACCTGCAGCTAAGGCAAGCGTTCAACAAATTTTGCTCAGATTCTTTAAAAAAAACGCCAAAGTTATATTTTGACGAGAAAACTTATGTTTTAAAACGCAGATTTCCGCGTTTTCGCAGACATTTCACGTCTGCACATAAAAAATTTTGTTTATTTTGCCACCATGAATGTAAGGATTAGTAAATAAAAAGCAGATCCAAACTGTCTGCTAGCGAGCCACCTCTAAGCGGTCAACAGAAACGATGCCGCCACCAAAAACAAATTGCCTGTCAATTTGCATCGATCGTGGCACTTCTTACTCTTCATATGATGGCTATTTGTCACTGTGTAAGGAAATGCATGAGCCTGACTGCAGCAAACAATTGCAATTATTTTCTAATTGATGTGCATAGTTCAGGTGTATACAATATATACAATAAGTCTTATCCATTTGTTTATGTGAGGGGGCAAAAACTGCCTAAGAGTATCCGGCATGTGAAAAGGCACAATCATGCCTTCCATGAGCTGCATTTTAAACATTACTCCACAATGTTATGGCCGCTACCATACTGGCATACACAAATGTTAGGCGGGTTCTAGGCATTTATTGTAAATATTCTAATTGCAATTACATTGTAATGTACCTACATGTTCAGGCATGATGACCATGTCGTACTTTACTGCCCTGATAGTAGACAGGCTAAACTGATTTCTTCCCTTGAGTGGGTTTGATTGTCTCTCATTGATCTGATAAGTGATAATGAAAGGGTATACTAATGCACATTAATGGCACCAATTGCTTGGTTCCGGATTTCAACAGTGCAATGGCTGAAATAAAAAATTATGACATAGCCTGCCTGTTACTGCTTGTCCCACCATGGCACAAAAAATGGCTGATTTGTCAGTCCTCCCTGCAGCGCTTACTGGATTAATTTCCAGTCAACTCAGTGGGAAAGGTAGCTAAAAAGGAAGGCAATACTGATTCACTAGCTCGTCTAGTATGGATTTCAATAAGCAGACACAATAGGAGAAAATTAAGAAACCTTTGACTAGGCCTCTGAACGGGGTCGTATTATTCAAAATCAACGTTTTATAACTATTGCTGTTGTGTATTTGTGATCTACATAGCTCCCGAAAATTTTAAATCAAACTGTGGAGGCTTTGCAAATGTGTATAAAACAATCTTGCCTCCCTTCATATTTCCGCCAAATAAACCGTTTGGAATTTGCATCAAGTGTGACATTTGTCACAAGTGTGACATCAGCGGATTCGCCATATACTGTATGATATAAATGAGCCCAAAGTGCTTTGTGCGAGTCCACCATTGTAGTCTGACAGTGTAGTCAATAAGTGCCTTCTTTTCGCTATCCTCTTGTTGTGGGGCAGATTGGCTCGTGCATGCACATGCATCCTTTGCTGTTGCCATTTCTAATACAAAGTAGTGTATAGTTTGAGCCTAATATGTCAGACTCGCTGTGGAAACACTAAAAACTACAACAAAGATAGCGCAGAGAAGATACTATCAAAATTGAAACATGTAAATAAGACCGCCCACAAAACGGTGCATCCTGAGGAGATTGTCAGAATGCAGCTTGAAAACGGCCTGTAAAACATAATCCATGCAAATTAGTGAATGCACTTGTTTTATACCAAGTTCCATAAAAGTATGCTTTAATGGGCATGGTGGGGGGAAGTTTGGGATAACGAAATAGATCAGACACCAACATGCCCTCTCAGAACTGCTGACAACACAAATGGACACATATTCCAACAGACAGACAAAGCTCTTGTAATAGTTTTCTCATATATAAGTGGAAGCTGTTACAACTGAAAAGGAGGGAACAACTCAACATCACTTTTTACAGGGGTAAAGACAAAGATAGATCAATATTCAAATTCATATCTTGCAACACATTTGAGTCTGCAGAGGGATTTACTTAACATTCCCGCAATGGGCAAATGCATTGATCAAATTATGAAGTAATAAATTAATGTAAAATAATGTATTCCTTACATCAGAAATGCAGCAGGTATATGGGACTCCACAGGACAGTGGCCCCTTTGATTTTGAAGAACAGTTGTGATACATGTTGACTGACCAGTCTGTATAGTCTTGGCCGCCGCAGCACTTAAACTGTCAAGAGAAAAAGGATAAGAGAGGGAAGATTACAGCGACAGGAGGGTTAGGGGAAAAAAACCTAACAGATTGAGAGGACAAACAAATGTTTCTGATGTGCTTGGCATGATGCCGCAAACATAATTAACAGGACCATTTGCATGTAATTATGAGTCTGTGTTTGTCCCTCTATGCAGTTAGAAATTAGGTTCCAGGTGGTTGTAGCGCTTGGGGGGGAAAAAAGACAGTGGGACAATTTCCTGAAACGTAAACCTAATAAGCACGAAAATGACAATGTTATAAACTAAATGTACTAAATGTGTCTAAAATGAAAGGGGGATCCAATAGCTTAATATCAACAGCGACAACCTGAAATACATAATGTCATCTAGATAAAGGTGCTGTTTGCAACTTCCTTACAGTAACATTTTTCAAAGCAAAAAATAACAATAACACCACCGGCTAGCTTATGTTACCATAACTGGTTTAATAGAACACATTTGTTTGACAATTGACTATATTTTTCACGATTACAAAGTTTATGGAATAATCATTTGGGGGTTTAGGACGATCACTCACCCGGTCTCGTCAACACGAATGCGCAGTGAACGTGTGCACACATACAAATCAGTCCAAGAAAAGCAACAAACAATTTGCAGACATATTATGATAGAATATACATTCAATGACAGCTAACGCTAGCTATCCAAATTGCTATTGTTAGCTAACAACACCTAAATCTAATGCCGGTGCGTGTGTTACGTACATACATAATTACATACGAAAAGCTGTAAGCGGACGGGTTTTACTGAGTAAAATACATTGTTGCAAACAGCCCCTTTAAATGTTACGTGCTAAAATTATTTACATTTACAATTAGTTGTACTCAAAATTATTCAACACTCTACATCCTATGTGTTTGCAAATGTGCATGAAGTTTGCAATGAACCAACAAAACAATTTAAATAGCTCAACACATCTAATTTTACAATTTCTGGACATCTATTGAAAGTGTGTAGTCAAACCTGTGTTAGCGAACACTTCTCTATCGCTGCCAATTAAATGTTCCGCGCAAAGAAAAGCTGTGTTATAAACCTTGTCTCGAGCAGCGACCTGTATAATTTGACCCTAAACAGTGCATCTGAAAAGTATTCACAGCGCTTCACTTTTTCCAGATTTTGATAAGTTGCAGCCTTATTTAAAAAAATAATACATTCATTGTTGTCCTCAATTCTACACGCAATACCCCATAGTGACAATGTGAAGTTGTTTTTTTGTTTTTATATAACTATTCACAGCCTACGCTCAATACTTTGTTGTGCATAAGATTAAAAGTAGTTAAGTTGATGGGACAATATGTGGAAGGCCGAATTTGATAGGGAAGGCCCTGTTGGCCCTACCAAGAGTAGCCGTAACAGGCCCACATTTATCTAAAGGCCTTAGTGGCCACATGCATGGACAGCACCTTTTAGCTCTTATTTCCAAAATTGTGTACACTACTGAATTGGGGTCTTATGCCGACATATGGACACTTATACTGCTATCTGGTGGTGTCAGAAGAGTATAACATACAATGGAATTTGAAAAAAAAAAGTGCAAAAATTAAAATGAGCATGTCACTACACATGAAGTACACGTTTGTGTACTTATGGACTAAGTACATTATATAAAAAGATGATTTTTAGTTTTTATTCTAATTAGGGTCTAATAAGCCCAAATAGCAAAGAGAAATAAAAAAAGCATGGAAACAAACAGCTTGGGCCTTAAGAGGTTAAAGGCCTACTGAAACCCACTACTACCGACCACGCAGTCTGATAGTTTATATATCAATGATGAAATCTTAACATTGCAACACATGCCAATACGGCCGGGTTAACTTATAAAGTGCAATTTTAAATTTCCCGCTAAACTTCCGGTTGAAAACGTCTATATATGATGACGTATGCGTGTGACGTCAATAGATAAACGCAAGTATTGGTACCCCATTGAATCCAATACAAAAAATCTCTGTTTTCATTTCAAAATTCCACAGTATTCTGGACAGCTGCGTTGGTGAATCTTTTGCAATTTGTTTAATGAACAATGGAGACTGCAAAGAAGAAAGTTGTAGGTGGGATCGTTGTATTAGCGGCTGGCTGTAGCAACACAACCAGGAGGACTTATTTGGATAGCAGACGCGCTAGCCGACGCTAGCCAGCAACCGCATGGATGATCGGGTGAAGTCCTTCGTCGCGCCGTCGATCGCTGGAACGCAGGTGAGCACGGGTGTTGATGAGCAGATGAGGGCTGGCTGGCGTAGGTGGAGCGCTAATGTTTTTATCATAGCTCTGTGAGGTCCGGTTGCTAAGTTAGCTTCAATGGCGTCGTTAGCAACAGCATTGTTAAGCTTTGCCAGGCTGATAATTATTAACCGTGTAGTTACATGTACATGGTTTAATAGTATTGTTGATCTTCTGTCTATCCTTCCAGTCAGGGATTTATTTATTTTGTTTCTATCTGCATTTGAGCCAGATGCTATCACGTAAGCTCAGTAGCTAAAGAGCTTCGCCGATGTATTGTCGTGGAGATAAAAGTCACTGTGAATGTCCATTTCGCGTTCTCGACTCTCATTTTCAAGAGGATATAGTATCCGAGGTGGTTTAAAATACAAATCCGTGATCCACAATAGAAAAAGGAGAAAGTGTGGAATCCAATGAACCATTGTACCTAAGTTACGGTCAGAGCGAAAAAAGATACGTCCTGCACTGCCTCTCTAGTCCTTCACTCTCACTTTCCTCATCCACGAATCTTTCATCCTCGCTCAAATTAATGGGGTAATCGTTGCTTTCTCGGTCCGAATCTCTCTCGCTCCAATGAAAACAATGGTAGAATATGAGGAGTCCTTCCTCTGGTGACGTCACGCTACTTCTGGTACAGGCAAGGCTTTTTTTATCAGCGACCAAAAGTTGCGACCTTTATCGTCGTTGTTCTCTACTAAATCCTTTCATCAAAAATATGGCAATATCGCGATATCCGAGGTGGTTTAAAATACAAATCCGTGATCCACCATAGAAAAAGGAGAAAGTGTGGAATCCAATGAACCATTGTACCTAAGTTACGGTCAGAGCGAAAAAAGATACGTCCTGCACTGCCTCTCTAGTCCTTCACTCTCACTTTCCTCATCCACGAATCTTTCATCCTCGCTCAAATTAATGGGGTAATCGTCGCTTTCTCGGTCCGAATCTCTGACCCATTTTTTTACCTAAAGCCCCTTTTGAGCTTTTATTAAAAATACCATATTTGAAATAAGTTCAGAAAGAAAACAGCTGAAAAGATGAGAAAGAAAAGAATGAAGTAAATAATGTCAATATTAGCCAAGCAGTGATCAGTATGCACACGTGCACCAATAAGTTACTCCCTCGGTTCGAACCTACTCTCAACACGGAAATTTTGTGCGGTTGATTTTTTTGGCACTTGGTCACAAGCCAACAAATTTAGCGCAATTACTTTTCACAACTGTAAGACATGGGAGGGAAAAAGACTACTTTGCTGTGCACTGCAATAAAATAAAACACTGCAGCTCTGTGACAGATCATAGTGAGAAGATTGAGGTTTATCTGGTTGAGGGGATTTTCCAGCATCAAATCAAAGTGAATTGTCAATCTTCCAAAATAAACAACATGGTCAACATTGCAGTACCTGAAGTATGTTTGACGAAATCCATCATCTTTTGTTTTCTACTATAGTACGATACAATGCCAGTCCCGTCATCGTTGATTATTAAAAAAGTTAATTTCTGTGAGACAATCTTCAGATGTGCCTCTCACAAAAAACTATTTGCATGGGGAGAAAATGATTTTGCAGCTCACTACTAGCCTACCCTGCCTGATTGATAACTGCCTGGTCACTCGCAGCTGGATTGCTAATTGGCCGTCTAACAATTTAAAGTGAATGTGTCACAGAGGTCGTCGGCGTGATGCCGTAGGACGGTGAACTTTTAAGTTGTCTACTAAAATTTAAAAAAAAATACAAAAGCAGTTTAAATAACTGTAGAAACTACAATATGTAGATGTTTAAACAAGAATAATTTGGTATGCAAAACAGACTAATAAGATACCTTGAGGGCAGCCTGTACACAATGTGCGAATCAGGGTTGGTGTGTGTGGCAAGTACTTGTCGGTTCTGTATAAGGGTGTGAAGAGTAATATGCAAACTATCAAGCCTATTAACAAATAATGGGTAGTGTGCCAGCCTAATGTCATAAAATTGTAATAATGGTATTTGAAGTAAAAGCGGAGAATATATTCGAATATCTCCGAAGCAGAACCTCCAGGTTCTGTAACAGCTTCTTCCCTCAGGCCGTAAGACTCTTGAACGCATCATAATTATCCCCTCAACTACCCCCGAAATGGATTAACTCGTTGGAATAAAATAGACAATATTACATACATCCATAAACGTAGATGCATGTGAAAAAGTGCAATATATTTTTCTGTACAGTAACCTATTTATTTATTTATGCACCTTATTGCTTTTTTACCCTGCACTACCATGAGCTAATGTAACGAAATTTCATTCTTATCTGTACTGTAAAGTTCAAATTTGAATGACAATAAAAAGGAAGTCTGTCTAAGAATATCTTCAGTCACTTTTTCTAAGTTAGCAGTTGTGCACATCAGTAAACATCAATTTAAAAGGGCATTCATTAAATTACCTATTACAAACATGATCTCGGCAGTAAAGAGAATATAGGTAGAATTTTACAATGCACAACTGTAAACTTGCCATAACCTGTGCTTATTCATAACCCTATACATTGTTGCTTAAGATGCTTCCACATTCAATGGGTGCTCTCAGTCCAGCATCAGTTGATTATCTGAACACCTCAGTTTTGATTTTTTTTTTTTGTTGATTAAGATATTAAGTACTGAGTTTTATCAAAGATGTAGACCAAAGCTATTTAACTGGCAGCCCTTAGGCCAAATGCAGCCTGAGAATGACACCGAACTGGTGCCCGAGTTCAGTTCAAAACTTGAGAGAAAAATGTTTGCAGAAAATTCCTAAAAACACCAGAGTACTCATTTTGTATAAAGGAACTTGGACTACTAAACACTTTGGCATATCCTTGCAGTGATATTTACCTCGCTATCAAACAGAACACTGGGGTCCCAACTTTTGATTTAAGGCGTTCCTCAAGGCAACCCTTTTCGTTCTCTCCTTTTCGGCAGTTACAAATGTTTTTGTAATTTAATTACCGTAATTTCCGGACTATAAGCCGCTACTTTTTCCCCTCGTTCTGGTCCCTGCGGCTTATACAACGGTGCGGCTTATTTACGGCCTGTTCTTCTCCGACACAGACGAAGAGGATTTTGGTGGTTTTAGTACGCAGGAGGAAGACGATGACACAATGATTAAAGACTGACTTTTCATATACCGGTAGGCTGGTTATTTTGATAACGTACAGGCGAGCACTTTGTATTACTTTGCACCGTTGTATTATTTGTACTCTGCACGAATGCTGTTCGCCATGTCAAAGATGTGAAAGTTTGATTGAATGATTGAAAGATTTATTGTTAATAAATGGGACGCTTTGCGTTCCCAAACAGTCATCTCTGTCCCGACAATCCCCTCCGTGGTAGCAGGAACCCCTATATACTACGGTAATTACACATCAAAACCCTGCGGCTTATAGTCGGGTGCGGTTTATATATGGAGCAATCTGTATTTTCCCCTAAATTTAGCTGGTGCGGCTTATAGTCAGGTGCGGCTTATAGTCCGGAAATTACGGTAATGTAAATATGATTTTGTTGTAGCTTGTTTACTTTAGATGCAGTCTGTATTAATATGTTCAACTTCTTTAGTTATAGAATTAGTGTTCCTTAAGGTTCCATTTTAGGTCCTTCCTTTTTCATAATTTGGTCGATTAAACTGGTGGTTCAAAAAACTTGACCAACATTTTTGCAGCAGATTCTTAACACACTAGAAGGCTATCATAGAAATAAATGATCTTTGACCCGCTTTTCAGCAGAAGCTCCTTAAAAACAGCAGAGCACTTCAAGGTCAAGGTTCAACTTTATTGTCCCCGCGGGGAAATTTGTCTTGGGCACAGTGCATCATTGCTTTCTTAACATACACAAAAACAACAGAACAAAAACACAAGCGCAGACACTTCTGCAACGCTGACAAAAAAAGAGACAAAAATCCAATGTCTACTGTAAACTACGCTGGTTCTTCAAAATTACAAAATAGGACTAGCAGTGAAAGAAGAAGTCCGGTCCTTTGTCCTTAGCTTCCTGGAGATGTGGCCCCCAAATATTCGTGATCTGATAGACCCAACAATCAAAACTGAGTGATTGTTCTTTGTAAAGTCAGAATGAATGATAAAGCTCTTGCACTATGACCTTGTTCACATACACATCTGTGATATATACAAATGGAGCACAGCTTAAATTGTAAATTAATTTGAAAGACCAAGACCACAAAAATGGGCTTGCAAGTCTTTAAGCCACACATTTTCTGCACGTGTGTAATTATGAACGTTGTAGTTTCTCACGCTGCACCTGGAAAATCTAGCTGATGAGAATAAAATTGGTGTGAGCACATTTTCACAAGATGATGCTAATAGAGTTTGTTGTTATAGCAGAAGGTTTCAGACATTCGCAGATTGTAGGAAATATTTTGTTCTTGGATTGTGATGAAAGTAAAAATGTGCGCAGTAGATAATAGGACTATGTAGCTGTACAGGCAAATTATTGTGGTCAATATGAATTCGTACACTGAAGTAATTCAGTGGAAATAGTCTTACCCATACAGCAAGTACACTGTTCAAAATGGCTAAAATAAGTTTGGCAGAATAAGTGCACCTACAGTAATGTATTGCTGGAGGTGATGATAAATGTACTCTTCCTACCTGCATTGAGCCAGCCTTCTCTCTGACACACTCTGTAAATTCATTAAGACTTGTTCAGTTCAGATGCCTAAAGCAGCGGACTGCAGTGACTGATTGGCTCATCTAAAAGACAATGTCATCAACCACAACACGCTTGGACCACATTTGATTTACTTATTACATTTACAATCAAGTGGTGATATATAAATTATTTAAGATAATGTTTTTCCTTTATGACCAGCAATACGTTTCTGCAACTTCAATTACACATTCCTCTTGTTCTTTCTTTTATGCTGTTTATTGGTCTATTTACATATTTTGAAAAACATGATACTTGCTGCTAAATTCATTTTCATATAAAGAATTGAGTACAATGTAAACACTGATCTGCTTATAAATATGCATGACCATTTTGGTGTCAACCAATCACAACACAATGGAAATCAGGCCCATCTACATTTGCTGTGTTTCCTGTTTTTTTATGGCTTCTTAATGTACAAGTGTTCTCAGTCATTGTTTACGTTTGTGTTCCCCTTTGAATGTAAAGTCATATCCTTTAAATCTGGTTTAATACATACTGCATGTGGCCAACAATGAGGCTTTTACTGCAACAATTTAATGCAAGTAAAATACATGTGTATAATGTTAAAACTATTTTATGGTTTCTGTAGGTTTCAACAAATGATAATGTATACTTATTTTAAAGACGACCTTCCAAGCTTTTATTTTTAACATGAAAATGAATGTCACATTTCTTTTGTAGTACACCAAGTGAAATGACAGAAAGGTCAACCTAAAATAAACCACTGGCTTCGATAAAAGCTGTCACTAATCAAAGGATTGCCCTTAAGCATCTAGCATTTTACGGCAAAAAAAAAGAAATATAAACTGATGGCTATTGACAAAGGGGATAATAACGCTTGTATTTTAAATGCGTAATCGAAGCATTTTCCTACCTAATGGGAGGCTTGTTTGCATTTCAAAATCTTTTTTTTAATCTACTTTTACAACTAGTGAGCAAAGTTTAGTATCCAAGAAAAAATATATCAGGAAATTGAAATTTTTGTAGATGTATTTGCGAAATACACGATTTGTGAAATACACCAGTCATTCCGGTCAAGGCAAGAACCAGTCTATGCCGATCAAATCCTGGGCCATCGTGCTCTTCTAACAAAGCTATAAATGTTAACAGAGCAGTTGATGGGCCGCTATTGGCCATTAAGCCGTGTGAAATGACGACAACAACGTAATTACTGTGAAGTTACACAACATTTTAAAATGCCCACAGCTAATTCATGTTTAGTGCTTAAAATGAAGCTATGATGATTTTCCTCTTTTCTGACCTTTAACTGTTGTTACAATGTTGTATACTAATTTTGGATGCCTCTGAATGCTGTGTTTTGCAAATTTAAGAGTGCTCGGTGTGACATCACATTGTGGTGGGACTAATGTGGGCATTTCTAGTATCTGTTGTCAGCCAGTCTATGCCTCCTCTGCTTTAGGCTGTGAGACGGTTATGTTTGCAGCCTGCAGCCTCACTTATCATTATTAAATGGCGGCGCATGGCTATGGCTATGCTGCGGCTCGCTAATGCTCTTGGGAGTGTAGAGCGATTTGGCAAAAAACACCCGTCATTTCTGTCAATTTCATGGCTGGCTCAAAGCGTGAACACTGTGATCACATACGACCGACAGACAATTCTGGATGTGGATGGATCGGGTCGTTATAGACTGAAAGATGCATGTACGGTGGACCTCCTCGCTAGCATGGGAATACTTCGCGGACTACATCGAGCGGCCTTTGTAGCAGCGGAGTCAAGTGCTAGCGGTGACCGCCAATGGAGACGATGTAAGCGGTGCGAGCGGAAGCAGAAGCGGGGTTGCCGAGCGGGGCTAACAACAAAGAGAAAAGCTAACCAAAGAAGCGTGGAGTCTCCAGGTAAGAAGCCATTTAAACTAGAACTAGCCGGCGTCAGGCTGGATAATCCCTGCACACATAGCAATTCTCTTAGAATAAAACACAACTCACATAATGTTTTTTCTTTTGTGACCGTGTCAGAGGCAGACATACATTGTACTGAGGTAGCTAACTATGATGCGTTCAGTTTATCGCAACATCAAGCAAACAATCTGAATATCCCCGTCGTATCAATTCCTAGATATGGTCGAAACTATTTAAAGTGCAATACGCATAATAAACGCAATATTATTAATATTGCTACTTCGGATAATTTCAACAAACAATCCTCAAAACAGCCCACTACCTATAATATGGGCTTTTTAAACATAAGATCATTATCTTCCAAAACGTTATAAGTTAATGAAGTCATTAGAGACAACGAACTTGACGTCGTTGGTCTCGCCGAGACCTGGCTCAAAACAGATGATTTTTTTGCGCTAAATGAGGCATCTCCTCCTAACTATACCAATACACATGTTGCCTGACCTCTTAAACGGGGAGGGGGTGTCGCACTAATATACAATGAAAACTATAATCTTACACCTAACCTAAATAATAAATATAACTCGTTTGAGGTGCTCACTTTGAGGTTTGTCACACCGCTGCGTCTCCACCTGGCTGTTATCTAACGCCCCCCTGGGCCCTATTCGGACTTCATCAGTGAATTCTCAGAGTTTGTTGCTGATCTAGTGACGCACGCCGACAATATAATCATAATGGGGGACTTTAATATCCATATGAATACCCCATCGGACCCTCCATGCGCGGCGCTCCAGACTATAATTGATAGCTGTGGTCTTACACAAATAATAAATGAACCCACGCATCGCTACGGTAATACGATAGATCTGGTGCTTGTCAGGGGTGTCACCACCTCTAAAGTTACGATACTCCCATACACTAAAGTAATGTCCGATCATTACCTTATAAAATTCGAAGTTCTGACTCATTGTCAACAAACTAATAATAATAATAACTACTATAGCAGCCGCAACATTAATGCTGCCACAACAACGACTCTTACTGACCTACTGCCTTCGGTAATGGCACCATTCCCAAATTATGTGGGCTCTATTGATAACCTCACTAACAACTTTAATGACGCCCTGCGCGACACCATTGATAGTGTAGCACCGCTAAAGCTAAAAAGGGCCCCTAAAAGGCGTACCCCATGGTTTACAGAAGAAACTAAAGCCCAGAAATGATCATGTAGAAAGCTGGAACGCAAATGGCGTGCGACTAAACTTGAGGTTTTCCATCAAGCCTGGTGTGATAGTTTAATAACTTATAAACGCATGCTTACCTCAGCTAACGCTAAATATTACTCAAATCTCATCCACCTCAACAAAAATGATCCTAAATTTCTGTTTAGTACAGTAGCATCGCTAACCCAACAAGGGACTCCTCCCAGTAGCTCCACCCACACAGCAGATGACTTTATGAATTTCTTTAATAAGAAAATTGAAGTCATTAGAAAAGAGATTAAAGACAATGCATCTCAGCTACAACTGGGTTCTATTAACACAAATACGACTGTATATACGACGGATACCGCCCTCCAAAATAGTTTCTCTCTCTTTGATGAAATAACATTGGAGGAATTGTCAAAATGTGTAAATGGGACAAAACAAACAACATGTTTACTTGACCCAATTCCTGGGAAACTTATCAAGGAGCTTTTTGTATTATTAGGTCCATCAGTGTTAAATATTATAAACTTATCACTTTCCTCTGGCACTGTTCCCCTAGCATTCAAAAAAGCGGTTATTCATCCTCTACTCAAAAGACCTAACCTCAATCCTGATCTCCTGGTAAACTACCGGCCGGTGTCCCACCTTCCGTTTATCTCGAAAATCCTCGAAAAAATTGTAGCACAGCAGCTAAATGAACACTTAGCGTCTAACAATCTCTGTGAACCTTTTCAGTCCGGTTTCAGGGCAAATCACTCTACGGAGACAGCCCTCGCAAAAATGACTAATGATCTATTGCTAACGATGGATTGTGATGAGTCATCTATGTTGCTGCTTCTTGATTTTAGCGCCGCTTTCTATACTGTTGATCATAATATTTTATTAGAGCGTATCAAAACGCGTATTGGGATGACAGACTTAGCCTTGTCTTGGTTTAACTCTTATCTTACTGACAGGATGCAGTGTGTCTCCCATAACAATGTGACCTCGGACTATGTTAAGGTAACATGCGGAGTTCCCCAGGGTTCGGTTCTTGGCCCTGCACTCTTTAGTATTTACATGCTGCCGCTAGGTGACATCATACGCAAATACGGTGTTAGCTTTTACTGTTATGCTGATGACACCCAACTCTACATGCCCCTAAAGCTGACCAACACGCCGGATTGTAGTCAGCTGGAGGCGTGTCTTAATGAAATTAAACAATGGATGTCCGCTAACTTTTTGCAACTCAACGCTAAGAAAACGGAAATGCTGATTATCGGTCCTGCTCAGCACAGACATCTATTTAATAATACCACCTTTACATTTGACAACCAAACAATTAAACAA
The DNA here is from genome assembly GCF_033978785.1 of Entelurus aequoreus. Taxonomy (NCBI): domain Eukaryota; kingdom Metazoa; phylum Chordata; class Actinopteri; order Syngnathiformes; family Syngnathidae; genus Entelurus; species Entelurus aequoreus. The sequence continues at coordinate 36,327,989 of NC_084732.1, read as the reverse complement.
GGCGACTCTGTAAAGAATCTGGGTATCATCTTCGACCCAACTCTCTCGTTTGAGTCACACATTAAGAGTGTTACTAAAACGGCCTTCTTTCATCTCCGTAATATCGCTAAAATTCGTTCCATTTTGTCCACAAGCGATGCTGAGATCATTATCAATGCGTTCGTTACATCTCGTCTCGATTACTGTAACGTTTTGTTTTCGGGCCTCCCTATGTCTAGCATTAAAAGATTACAGATGGTACAAAATGCGGCTGCTAGACTTTTGACAAAAATAAGAAAGTTTGATCATATTACGCCTATACTGGCTCACTTGCACTGGCTTCCTGTGCACCTAAGATGCGACTTTAAGGTTTTACTACTTACGTATAAAATACTACACGGTCAAGCTCCTGCCTATCTTGCCGATTGTATTGTACCATATGTCCCGGCAAGAAATCTGCGTTCAAAGAACTCCGGCTTATTAGTGATTCCCAGAGCCCAAAAAAAGTCTGCGGGCTATAGAGCGTTTTCTATTCGGGCTCCAATACTATGGAATGCCCTCCCGGTAAAAGTTAGAGATGCTACCTCAGTAGAAGCATTTAAGTCTCATCTTAAAACTCATTTGTTGCTGACCCGTCTCCACTCGGGATGGTTCCTGCTGGCCCCACCATGGACTGGACTTTCGCTGATGTGTTGGACTTTCACAATATTATGTCAGACCCACTCGACATCCATTGCTTTCAGTCTCCCCTAGGGGGGGGGGGTTACCCACATATGCGGTCCTCTCCAAGGTTTCTCATAGTCATTCACATTGACGTCCCACTGGGGTGAGTTTTCCTTGCCCGTATGTGGGCTCTGTACCGAGGATGTCGTTGTGGCTTGTACAGCCCTTTGAGACACTTGTGATTTAGGGCTATATAAATAAACATTGATTGATTGATTGGTTGATTATTTCTCGTCTGATGCCGTCCCGCCTGCTCTGATGTCTATAGTAAAGAAAGATTTCTGTTTTTATCCGTGCCAGCAATCGGAGGGTTGCTGGTTACTGGGGTTCAATCCCCGCCTTCTGCCATCCTAGTCACGTCTGTTGGGTCCTTGGGCAAGACACTTCACCCTTTGCCCCTGATGGGTGCTGGTTAGCGCCTTGCACAGCAGCTCCCGCCATCAGTGTGTGAATGGGTGAATGTGGAAATACTGTCAAAGCGCTTTGAGTACCTTGAAGGTAGAAAAGCGCTATACAAGTATAACCCATTTATTTATTTATCGTTTATTTGTCCACAACATTTTACACAAGAGTGTTGTCAAAATGGGTCACTACGTAATTTGATTAGTCGCTACACTCTGACAGAAAAAAAACTGCACCAATGAGACATTATTACTGTACCTGGTGTGAGGAAAATAAAGTAAGAAAGTATTATTCTTATCCAATCGTGGTATGCACACGATAACACTGGCATTGAGTGACATACTTGCTGGTAAAATCAGCTTTTTTCATACAGCTCTCTATTGATTCAAGAGAGGACAGGCGTACCTAATGTTGTAAATCTATATACTGTTCATGTAGTTTATTTTTGGCCATGTCTGAAAAAAAAAAATGTCAGTGATGTTTTACCACGGCTGTCAAATGATTCAAATATTTTACCGCGATTAAATCACATTTTGTCTAGTTAACTCGTACTTAATTTTAGATATGTTTATTATCTTTTTATCTTTTAATAAGTATAGCTTAAACAAATCATTTTCAAGTTTTTAATACTATCAACATATGTCAATTTGTTTGCTTTATGCAAATGTTTATTAAGCATTAAGCACAGGTCACCCGGACTTTAAAAAAAAAATGTGTGTCGTTAAAGGACATTTTCGTTATTGTGTTAACTTCGGCAGCCCTAAAATGTATGCCAAATCATATCCAATACATATCATCTACACTACAAGGAAGTGTGCTAAATGTAGTGTCGTGATCCCACATGAGTTTGGACTTTGTTCGTTGTTTTCAGGTTTTCAGTATCACTTACAGAAAATAGACCACAAGGAAGTGTGTTAAATGTAGTGTCAAGATCCCACATGAGTTTGGACTTTGTTCGTTGTTTTCATGTGTTTAGTATCCCTTACAGTTCGGGTGCTCTTGTTTTTTTCAATATTTCTCAGTTTTTACTTTTATTTTTTTTATTCACTTTATATTCGTAGTCCTGCCAGTATGCCTGTTCCTCATTATTAATTAGTTGTATATAGTACCACCTTGTTCCGGCCTTCAGTGCTGGTTCATTATCTAGTGTATGCCAAAGTGTTCTGTTGCTTTCTAAGTTGCAGATCTACTTTTATTCTGCCTGCAAAATGCTTGCCTTCTCTGCATCCTGGATTTACACAAACAGCCAACATGTGGCATCGTTACATGTACCAGTAGATTAAAATCATTATGAGTCATCTTTAAAAAATAAAAACATGGCAGTTTCAGCCTGGATTCTACCAGAGCAGGTATCAAAATGCCCCGATTACATTTTTAAGCCACTAGAAAAAAGATTCACACATGTACAATAACTTTGTCATTGTAGTTAAAGAGGCTGTTTGCAACTTGTACATTTTTTAAAGCAAAAAAACACACCACCAGCTAGCTTATGTTACCATTAGAGGTTTCAAAGTACATAAATTGTGTCTATATTTTTCACAATTATTCATTTTGAATAAAAATTGCTTAAAAACACATTGCAAAGATGGCGCTCTCTAGGTTTTCCGCTTAAGGCTCCCAAAGAGCCACTTTAAGACATAAAAGTTCAATAAAATAATGCAACAGCACTGTTAGATAGGATAATATAAAATATAAGAAAACAGAATATTGCTAATAATGAAGGAAAACAATGTCAACAAACCGCTCTGTTTAAAAATCCTTTATCATTGTCTATTCTTGTGTCATTCCCTCTGTCTCTGGCAAAAGTCACAAATAAATGTGCAAGCAATGGCTATTTTTTGTTTCAGATATGTCGACAGTTGCTTCCTGGATGTCAACACTGTTTAGCCAGCACAAAGGGTGCAGATTAAAAATGCTTCAGCACACCCACTCTACCTTCCTCTGAACGTAGTCCATGATGTTTTTGAAGTCTAAGTCATCGTAGTAGTTGACTATGCCTCTTCGTATGTTCTTGTTCAGTAAATCCACCGTCTGGAGAACAAGACAAAACAAGAATTCAAATGTTTGTACATAAGGTGAATAAGGTGACCATAAAATTTATATCAGAAACTAATCTCAGAATGGCGAGTTTGAGTAAGAAACAGAGGTTTTTCAAGGTGACTGATTCAATCAAGTGGAAATGGAAATGTGGCAGCCCACATCTGCCAGTCACAATCTGGCATGGCAGGATCACATCGGGCTAAGTGTTCACGCATCCAGAGAGAGAGACAAGAAAGACTTATTGGGAGGTTCATTTCCATGACTTTTTCCATTTAATAATTCTGAGTGTGTGTGTGTGTGTGTGTGTGTGTGTGTGTGTGTGTGTGTGTGTGTGTGTGTGTGTGTGTGTGTGTGGGGGGGGGGGGGGGGGGGCGGCTCTGGGAATCACTAATATTGAGTTCTAGAGACTCTTTAAGTAGACTTTAAGTAAAACTGAATTTTTTGGGAACTTTCCCTATCATTCACAATCATCATAAAAGATGTATTCTTTTTTTAATGCATTCTAACTCATAAATAATACAAAGAAAAGTCTACTTGCAGTGGAGCCAATGGGAGGTCCTCTATTCGGCCAATAAAACCCAATAAAAAAACATCCAAAAAGCGCCAACAATAGTCCATTTACATTTCATAAATTTAATATTAACCAAGTATTAGTGATATTGTTATAAGCGCTAACACAGACAAACGGTTTATAGCGGTACCGTGATCACTAGTGTGTGTGCCTACCACGTTTAACCACGTTAAACCCAGATTCCGAACTAACGAAGGTCTTAACTCATTCTCTTTCTATGCCACATCAATGTAGAATGCGCTCCCAACAGGTATAAAAGAAAGGGCATCTCTATCCTCCTTCAAAACCGCAATAAAAGTTCACCTCCAGGCAGCTACAACCCTAAACTAACACCCTCCCCGGATTGCTAATAATCAAATGTAAACAATCAAATGCAGATACTTTTTCTTATGCCTTCTGATCTCTCTCTCTCTCT